>NC_083621.1:30402247-30419747 GCF_963584025.1 Labrus mixtus | reverse complement strand
TGCCCAAAGGATCACTTAAAAACATGTGAGCTGCACCGATGCGCTTTGCCCAACGGGGCAGTAAGGGGAGCATTTAACCCTTTGTGTGTTCTTTGTGCATTCTGAGTCATGTGCTCGGGTTTAGCGGGCCCTTGGCCTTCAGAAGCTGCAGGAATAATTAGCCCACATGAAAGCAAGCATGCTCAGACCGGTTTTCTACCTGCTGCCTTTCATGCGGGACAAAAGGTTTCATAAAGAGGGGGAGAGCGAGGGCCGGGACAGGGGCATTCTGGGTAATCAAAGACTATTGAGTTTGTGGTTTTGGTTAATCTGATGCCAGGCTGAATGGAGGTTTAAAGACTTCACCCACCTCTCCTGCCCTGCCTGCTCCTTCATGCACATGCATGTTGGTGCATATTATCGCCTGTGGCTACCACACACACACACACACACACACACACACACACACACACACACACACACACACTAAGTCGGTGAACTGTGCTGTTTTTCATCTGATTGAAGATTCTGAGGTCCAGCTGTGGACTGCGGCGTTCTCTGCAGGAGGATTCGGAGTGTTTATGGGCGCCGGGTCTTGACCTCCATGAAGGTCACAGCTTCAGTGTTTATTTCAGAGACATTTTGGATTGAAAACACCTTCAGGGAGTTTTTTTATTCCGCAATTAAACGCTTGAACTGAATTATAATGAACTCTTTGGGAATTCATTTTGCAGAGACGTAAAATAAATACACAGAATCTAAAATTTAAAAATGTTTGCACCTCAATGACTTCAGTTTTTTTTTCCACATGAATCTTGAACCGTAACAGTTACCAACCTGCTGTTTTTCCCACATTCCTTTTAGTTAATCCAAAGTCTGCTGTATGTTCAACTAATGCAGCCGATGCAGTTTGATCATCTGTGAGGAATAAACCAGCTCAGCTCAGATTCACCTGCTGAGGATCATCACTCACACAGTTTCTGTCACAGTGGATTCTGCAAACGAGCATCAGTCACTACTGAAGCTAGTTCATAAAAAGTCTCCACACAGTGCTTTTAAACATGCAGAAAACTCCTGAAAAACTCCTGAAGTCTCCGTGCTCTAATGAACCTGCTGCTGCATGTTTCCTGTTCTCCAGTATGTTCTTCTCCACTCTTCAGTTCACATTGAGATTCTGGTGAACTACACGTAGCATTGATAGAAAGACACATATTCTCATTATAGAGTCGTGTAGACGACACTGTTCAGAAGATTCTGAACTTTGAGTAATTTAATCAAAGTGTTTTTGAACAGTCGGGTCATCACAGCTCTGACGTGTTAATCAGCAGCACAAATCCTTCAAACACAGCTGTTCCTAGTCGCCTCTGTGGCTCTGACACTCGATTAGTCGAGCCAGGTTTTAAATCTCCTGCCAGTGTCTTATTCATGTGTTTTGTGTTCGAGCTCAGTGCAGTGGTTAGCTCTGCCCCCTCTCTGTGTGGAGGTTCCTGGTTTGAATCAGCGTCCTTCAGGAGTCTCTCTGTGTGGAGGTTCCTGGTTTGAATCCCCGTCCTTCAGGAGTCTCTCTGTGAGGAGGTTCCTGGTCTGAATCCCCGTCCTTCAGGAGTCTCTCTGTGAGGAGGTTCCTGGTTTGAATCCCCGTCCTTCAGGAGTCTCTCTGTGAAGAGGTTCCTGGTTTGAATCCCCGTCTGACAGGAGTCTCTCTGTGTGGAGGTTCCTGGTCTGAATCCCCGTCTGACAGGAGTCTCTCTGTGTGGAGGTTCCTGGTTTGAATCCCCGTCTGACAGGAGTCTCTCTGTGAGGAGGTTCCTGGTTTGAATCCCCGTCTGACAGGAGTCTCTCTGTGAGGAGGTTCCTGGTGTGGAGGTTCCTGGTGAGGAGGTTCCTGGTTTGAATCCCTGTCCTTCAGGAGTCTCTCTGTGTGGAGTCTGCATGTTCTCCATGTGTGGGTTCTCTTCCGGGTACTCCTGCTTCCTCCCACAGTCCAAAGTGAGTGTGGCTGGTTGTCTGTCTCTATATGTCAGCCCTGTGATTGGCTGGTGAACAGTCCAGGGTGTAACCCCGCCTCTCACCCAATGACAGCTGGGATGGGCTCCAGCCCCTGCAACCCTGAATGGAAAAAGCGGTATAGATAATGGTGCATCATGTTGGTTGTGTTATTTGTGTCGTTCATCGGTCTCTTGGAATATTGGCTCACCGCTTCGTCTTCACTCGTGCTCTGTAATGAGATGCACTTCTCTCCTCTTCAGTTACTGAAGCTAAAAGCTAGAACCTCTGCTGGTTATAACGAGTATTGCACTTTATAGTTTTTGTCAAATGGATTAGAATTGTCCATATTTGTGTTGTCTTTGTGTTCCGCTCTGAGTGAGTTTTGTGAGACGTTTTCTGCAGAAACAGGATTTAGATGTGTGACGGAGACGGACTGTAGATGAGAGAGGAGTCCGTTGGTTTGAGAAATCCCTGGTAATTGAATGCATTGTGTGTGAAAAACGATGAAAATTATTCTTAGTTTGGTGCACAAAGACTTTTATTCCGCTGACTGGCTGAATATTTCCCACAAAGAGAGCAAACAAAAGAATTTTAAAGGGAAAGGAAATCATTAAATTCTCCTCGTCGATCGGTGGTTTATATGCAGCGTTGTCAACCACTCATTTCATTCAGTTACCGTCATTTGTTGGTTTGTTTTCTCTCGTTTGCTGATCCTGCAGAAGCTCTCTCTCTCTCTCTCTCTCTCTCTCTCTCTCTCTCTGACTTTTGTTTTGACATCTCAACGTCGAGTGTCTGAGGAGAGAGGATGTCATTTCATCACACAGCTTTGAATCCCTACGAGGTTTACTTGAGATAAAATTAACTTTCCTCCAGTGTGTGTGTGTGTGTGTGTGTGTGTGTGTGTGTGTGTGTGTGTGTGTGTGTGTGTGTGTGCGTGTCAGGATGAGAGTGTATTTCTGCTGTTTGACTTCATTAGCATCACAAATTAGGATTCTTTGACAAGCTTCTTCTTCTTTAAACCGAAATATCCCTCGTTACATTTATAAGCCCGCCTCTTGTAAATAACGAGATGACAGCTCTGTAAACTGTGCAGCAGCAGCAGCTCCGATTCAAGGCCTCAAATCTTCATCTTTACCAGTCATGTCGTTGAAAATGTTCTCGAGTGCTTTCCTTTTGTTCCGTCTGAAGACGCCAACACTTTACAAAAAACTGAGAAGCAAAGCGTCTCAGACATCGGCTGAAAGGTTTCAGCCTTGAAGCTGAACGAGTGTAAATACATGTTCAGAGATGTTATGTACTGTAAATCCTTTTCTCACCATGCATGTACAGAGACGTGATGCTGCACGTGTAATGATAAAAACAGTTCTATAATGGGTTTAGAGGTTTGAAAATCCAGAGATGATATTTCAGGAGAGATGGTTAATGTTAACAGACAAAGAGTAAGGTATTTTACCTGCTTCTTGTAAAGTGTCTCGAGATAACACTTGTTATGAGTTGACGCTATACAAATAAAAGTTGATTGATTGATTGATGGTGCAAAAACGACCTTAACCAAAGAAAGCCGCAGACATACATACAGAGGCATAAGTACATACTCAATTTCAAGTTTAGATCGGAGACTGTTTTTTTGATTTGCAGTGTCTTTAAGAATAAATAAGGCGACACATCACGAGTACCTTCAAGTTTAAGGAGTCTCCTGGTTGGTATTTTTTGTAATTTTAACCATTTTAGTGAAATGAAAGAGTTAATTACCAAAACCTGCAGTTAAACTCCTGCACTGTCTGAATTGCACACATTCATTGCCAACGTTTTAGTAGATGTTGCTCTCATTCTCTCATGGCTGTTTTTCCTTTAAAGGTCACATATTGTTCTAAAATCCACTTCACCATGTTCCTCTAGCTCTAATATGTGTCTCTAGTCTGTCTACAAACCCCCCGATGATGAGAAAAGTCCATCCTCTCCGTCTTCTGCCTGCTCCACTTTTCAGAAAATGTGTGCTCAAACAGGCCGTTTGGAGATCAATCAATCAATCAATCAATTTTTATTTGTATAGCGTCAACTCATAAGTGTTATCTCGAGACACTTTACAAGAAGCAGGTAAAATACCTTACTCTTTGTCTGTTAACATTACAAAAGAGCAGGTAAAATACCTTACTCATTGTCTGTTAACATTACAAAAGAGCAGGTAAAAAGACCTTACTCATTATTATGTTACAAAAAGCAGGTAAAAGACCTTACTTATTGCTATGTTACAAAGATCCGGCCTATCCATCATGAGCACTTTAGCAAAGCAGCAAAAGTTACAGTGGTAAGAAAAAACTGTCTTATTAAAAGGCAGAAATCTTCGGCCGGATCCCCGGCTCATGACGAAACTGTCTTCACAGGCCTAGACTGCGCCGGGCTTGGAAAGGGATAGGGGGAGAGATGGGACAAGATGCAGGAAGAGGGATAGAGAGCAAGTTCTGGCAAGCCGTCAACCGACGATCTTGAGGAGCCTAGGAGAGCTCAAGAGCTCCCAGGAAAGTAGGTGGTTAGTGACTGAGATTTGATGTTCCCTTCATGACATCACAAAGGGCAGTAGCCCCTCTCAGCGAGAAAAACTGAGACACCCAAACCCTTCCAGAGAGGTGGCGTGGTCAAACACAGCTCATTTACATATTTAAAGGTACAGACACAGAAACAGCCTGTTCTGAGCAGGGCTGAAATAGAGGGGTTTATAGACATGATCAAATACAGGATCAGAGTGGATTTAGAACAAGAAACTTAACACACATGTTTTGAGGAGCTCTGAGACTTATTTAAACTGGTTGATGAGGAGGAGGATATGTGACCTTTAAAATGTGACTTCAGATCTGTAGTTTTTATTTTAAAGCGTCATCATCATGATGGAGATGGTATCGTCTGAAACACGTGGCATCAGAAGTATTGAAGAATCAAACAGCTGAGAGAGAGACAGGACATGTTGTGAGGAGAAAGAGAGTGAGGGTCGACATGCAGCAAAGGGCCGAGGTCGGATTCTGAACCCGTGACCACTGTGACGACGACTTAAGCGTCTGTACACGAGGCGAGAATGAAACATTTTTACAACAACACTTGATGTCAAAACAGGGACCAGGTTTAACCATCTGCTGATGTATTTATATATATATAAGATATGGACATCCAGCAGCGTGTGTGTATGTATGTGTGTGTGTGTGTGTGTGTGTGTGTGTGTGTGTGTGTGTGTGTGTGTGTGTGTGTGTGTGTGTGTGTTTTCTATCCTCACTGCAGGTGGCTTTGATGTTAACAGCGGTGAGACATAAAGCTCTGACGTGAGGAATCAAAGAGCAGGGTGCATAAATACACATTGTGAGAGACATGGAAATATGTGGGACTAAGCTTCGCGTGTGTGTGTGTGTGTGCTAAAGACTGCACCTCTCTGAACTCTGCTGTAGACTGGAGTCCACTGAGCCTGGAGCCTGCAGTGGTTTGTTTTTCTCTTGTTTGTTGGAGTGTTTTCAAATGTTTCCTCAGAATCAGTAAAACCAGAGACAAACGGTTTTGTGACTCACAAATATCTTCGAGGACAGTTCAGAAAATGCTCCATAAATAGAAATGAAACAAACGTTTGACATGTTGTTTATTTGAACCCCAAAGTTTTGGCTGAAGTGCAGCTGTCCTGGATTTCCAAAAACGAAAGTCTGATTTTAAAAGGACCTTATAAAACCGGACACCCCCCCCCCCCCCCCCTGTGATGGAGGTCAGTTGTCTAAGGGTTAGACGCCTTCCTCATGTGTCCCTCCTCTTCCTCCGCAGGCGCTGATCTCTTCTCTAACTGCACGGAGGAGTGTAAAGCCCTGGGCCACTCGGACCGCTGCTGGATGCCGAGCTTTGTGCCCTCCGACGGGCGCCAGGGCCCGGACTACCGCAGCAACCTCCACGTGCCCGGCATGGACTCGGTCCCGGACACAGAGGTATTTGAAAGCCCCGAGCAGACGGCTGATAAGTCGTTCTCCACGTTTGGCAAAGAGACGCCTCTCAGTCACCTCCACCAAATCCACCAAAACCACCAACACCTCAAAAACCATCATCACCTCAGCCACCAGCAGGGCTCCATAGAGAGGAAAGAGTTGGAGGCTTTTCTGCCTAGCTCCAGAGCGCCTTTTAACCCCGCTTACTTAAGTGAGTATTCTGTTTGAATCTGGTGAAGAGAACAAAAAAAAAGATCCAAATTTAATTTTCTCCAAGGAAGGAAGGAAGGACGGAAGGAAGGAAGGAAGGAAAGAAGCATGCCATTCCTCTGGGGTCTGACCTCTGTCCTTCAGAGTGTTAACTAACTCTTCCCTCTTTCTCAGACATCTTCATTATCTCCCTCTGTGATGATTTGATCTCCCCTCATCTCCACCGTTTCAATTCACTCACACACAAACACATACACACACACACACACACACACACACACTCACACACACACACACACACACACACACACACACACACACACACACACATACACACACACACACACACACACACACACACACACACACACACACACATACACACACACACACACACTCACACACACACACACACACACACACACATACACACACACACACACACACACACACACACACACACACACACACACACACACACACACACACACACATACAGGGGTCTCCACGATCAGCTCGTAAATGAAACACTAAAAGCAGCAGATTTCTGTCAGGCTGCCTCGGTGTGGGCGGGGATGTTCACATTAAGGCTGCTCTGTCTCATTGTGGGAAAATGGCTGCTGCAACCTATTAAACGTCTTTAGAAGAAGAAGAGCGGCAGGCGGTGAGCTTAAGTTCTCAGTCGACGGCCGAGGAGAAAGACCGTTTTAGATAATTGAGGAGTCAAAGACGACGTATTTCCCAACGAGCGGCGGGTTCGGAGCTCTCATTCAGAGGCCACAAAGAGAAACATCCTCAATCACTGCAATTTGGTGATAATGCTTAATTATAATTTAGTCAAGCAGCGCCTGAAGAGGCCCCCTCTCTCATCATCCACACAGCCAGCTGAATTATCAAACCGTCAGAGCAGCGCCGCTTCCTGGGCGCCCTCTTCTCAAACCGCAGCGTGCTGCTGGAAACAGCAGGAAGAAAACTCTGCTTTTTAATGAATGTTTTATTCATTTGATTCTTCTCTTTCTCATGGCAGATCAAAAAGGGAAGTCAGTAGGCTACCTAGCGTTCATATCAGAGAGAGACGTATTTATTAAAGACGTGTTGATGCACAGTGTGTGAGCACGAGCAGGTCAAAGAGGACTTCAGGCCTCAGTGGGAGGGCGGAGAAATCATCTTAAATATATTCACAACGTCTCGCAGAGAGTGGAACACATCTGCAAACAGATTGAGATCATTCTGCTTTCTTCAACGAGAAACAAGGCAGAGAGATGAAGATCAGCGTTAAAAAGAACATAACGACAAAAACTCCCAATTTAACGAGTTATGAAAACTAGACTTTCATTAATACAACACCAGCAAGACAGTCACTTATAAGTGAGAAAGATTTAAATGACTAGTTCAGCGTCTTCTTTCAGCTCACTGTGAAAATAATCTGCCTGATCCAACATTAAGGATTAGAAAAGGCCAGAAACCCGAGGGCCCGATTCTCTAAAGGATCTGGCAGCTTTTGTGTCCGTTAATGAAAACATGTCTAAAAGAAACAGCAGCGCTAACAGCTAACAGACACCAAATGTCACATTATTCACAATATGGCGGCTTTTGTTGCTGGCTAAACCCGTGCAAATGAGTCAAAGAGACGCTGTCTAATTCACAAAACACACACAAAGGATTAAATGTTCCCAAAACTGCGCCACAGAGCAAACTGCGCCTCTGTGCAGCAGTGTTGTTTGCATTTTTTAAATGATGAATTAAGCCGTCATTAGAGGAAGATTTGCCTCTTTCAATGTTTATCAGACAAAATGAGTGTCTGCTGAGAGTTGGCGGTAACTGCGCCACAATATTTATAAGAGACGTGAGCAGCTCCATCAGTGTGAGAGAGTACAGCTCCATCAGTGTGAGAGAGTACAGCTCCATCAGTGTGAGAGAGTACAGCTCCATCAGTGAGAGTGCAGCTCCATCAGAGTGAGAGTGCAGCTCCATCAGTGTGAGAGTACAGCTCCATCAGTGTGAGAGTACAGCTCCATCAGAGTGAGAGTGCAGCTCCATCAGTGTGAGAGTACAGCTCCATCAGAGTGAGAGTGTAGCTCCATCAGAGTGAGAGTGTAGCTCCATCAGAGTGAGAGTGCAGCTCCATCAGTGTGAGAGTGTAGCTCCATCAGAGTGAGAGTGTAGCTCCATCAGTGAGAGAGTACAGCTCCATCAGTGAGAGAGTACAGCTCCATCAGAGTGAGAGTGTAGCTCCATCATCAGAGCTGTTCTTTGTGGATTAGACTTGTAGACAACTAGATAGAGGGAGAACATAATGAAGGACTTTTGGGGATATTAGCGACTGTAATCCATTCTCAGTGAATCAGAATTTCTGCATGGGCGGCTGTGGCTCAGTTTGTAGGGTCGAGGGTCCGATTCCCAGTTGGGCAACATGTCTGATGTATCCTTGGACAAGACACTTAACCCTGCGCCCTCTGCTTCAGTGACGGTGTATGAATGGGATTAGTTACTTCTGATGATACTACATAGTGATCTCTACCATCAGTGTGTGAATGTGTAGGTGTGACATGCAGTGTAAAAGAGCTTTGAGTAGTCAGAAGACTAGAACTCTTTAACAGCATCACCACCTCATGCTACACACTGTGTGTTTTTTTAAGAACAACTGTGTAGTTACTGTGTAATTTTACATTATTGTATTTTTTTATTTAACTGAATGTAAATATGTTTGATTTTTAACTTCTATTTTTATTTTTAATAATTATATTCCCGTCCCCTGTTTTCTGGAGCTGCTGTAATGCACAAATTTCCCCCACGGGGGATCAATAAAGTTTATCTTTATCTTTATCTTTATCTTTAGAAAAGCACTTTATAAGCTCAAGTCCATTTACCATTTACCATAAAAACATTTGAAAAGATGTTTTTAATTTTTGACTAAATTAACCCTTGTTTACATGAAACGCAGCTTTGAGTGTTTTAGGGTTAAAGATTCCTTTGTGCAGTGAACAGATTTGTGTGTTTGAGGAGAACGAGACGTGATAAGAAAACAGAAGAAGAAATTAAAAGAGTAGAAAATAAATCCACTGTGGGAGTTTGAGATGCTTTTTTTTTAAAATAACAAACGTTGGATTAAGTGATGAAGTGGTTCTGAAACCATGAAGTCCTAATTAGGTCGTGACCTTTCAGAAGAGGAATAAAGAGTTTAACTCTTCGTTTGTCTGAACATCATGATTGTTATTGTTATTGTGAGGGTTTCAGGTTAATGCTGCACGATGAGAAACAAGGACATGTTGAGTGAAGAATCTGTAATTAAAACTATAATGATGATGAAATCAGACGATAATGTTTAATTCTGAAGCAGCTTTAAAAAGAAGAGCGAGAAACATTTTTTGGGTGTTATTTCTAAGAAACATTGAGTGTAGTTTGTCTTAATTTGTGACAACCATATTTTGCAGCTCGTCCTGCTCACAGACTTTTCCCCCCACATGGGGAAGCTTCTGAGGATCGGGGAGATTTCTAAACTCAGGATATGCATCATTGATACGTTCAAAGAAAGCCTCTCTTAAATCTTTATATTTATTACAGTTTAGAAGAGAGATTCTGTCTCCACTTCTCCTCGATGGCAGAGTGAACACAGCCTGGCCTCTGGGTCGACGGTTCTGTCTGTGACGGCCTGTTTCTATGGTCAGACTCAGAGAGAGAGAGAGAGAGACAGAGAGAGAGAGAGAGAGGGAGGAGAAAGAGAGAGAGAGCAAAGTGAAGGATTTTAAATAAAGGAGACTGATGACGATGTACACTCTCTCTCTCTCTCTCTCTCTCTCTCTTAAAGCTTTTAGTTTAATCTGACTGAAGATCTTTTTTTTAAAGCTTTGGTGCTTTTTGAAAACAATGGATTCATTATATAACGGAGATTTTATTATATTAAAAACATTAAAACAGTTCCAGAGTTTAGAATCTCAAGGAAACGTGTTCTTATACTACGGAAAATATTATCTTCTATTAATAGAAAAAGATTTCAGAACAGCGCAACAAAACAGCAACTATTCCACAAGTCGACCTGCAGTGTGATGTACTCTGAGTGTGTGTGTGTGTGTGTGTGTGTGTGTGTGTGTGTGTGTGTGTGTGTGCAGTTTCCATGGATGTGCTGATTATATGCTTGTGATGCAGCACTCGATGTGAAGAGCTCCCGATATCTGCGCGTTTCCCACGAACAGCCACTCACTCCTCCTGCAAAGTAGATCACTGTGGCCCTTATGCTAATGAGAGCGGGGGAGGCAGTCGAGGGGGTAGTGGGGGGGGGGTTTAATGGCACAGAGGGAACAACAGTCAGAGAGGGGAGAGGAGGTGGGAGGCGCAGGAGGAAGGGATGATACCAAGAGGCTGAAGCTCCCTAATCTGATCAAGTCACTGATACACAGAGGCTCTTTGTCCCCGAGGGGAGGGGGGGGGGGGGGCAGGCCCGGGCCTGAGTCTGGCCTGGGGTCGGGTCAGGGTGGGGGGCCGTGTGGAGGAGAGAGAGAGGAAAGCCAGAGCCGAATGATTACCGTCATGACACGATGTCGGGGGGGGGGGGGGACAGAGGAGTGGGCGGGGCTCGCCTGTTAAACCTCCAGCTTTGTTGCCGTCCTAAATAAATTGGCCACCAAATACAAAACCAGCCCCCAACCCCCTAAGCAAAAGGCTACTTTTCCCATAACCCCCCAACCCAAATACATAGTCACACACACATTACCCATGAGCCATTTCACACGAGTGAATTGAGACTTCCTGTCTTTGTTTCTCATGTGAACGAGACACATTCATGTCAGAGTCTTTAGACCGTCTCTGTTTTTCAAGCTTTGGGTCTAAACCAGTCCAGAGTACATCTTCCTCTGTAACCTAAAACTCTCCCTCTCTGTCGGGACCGTTCTGTATTGTTGTTTTAAGAGTATAGAGATGGTTTAAGATGCAGACGTGACAGCCTGTTTCAGAAATCTGCTGGGATGATTCCATCACTTTAAACTTCAGATATAAAACTAGTAAAAGTCAAACTATATACAGACCTGTTTAGGTACCATGGCAACAAAAAAGGGAGCTCTAGGCGTTCCTGATATTTTGTAATTTCTTCTTTTAAAATCTGCAGGCGGACTTCTGCACGGCGTCTGCACTAAAACGCTGCTGATGTGTTTGTGTTCTGTGCGTGTGTCTGATAAAACATAAACACATCATTTAAAATCATCTTTATCTTTTTATAAGACGTAAAAACTTAAAATAATCAAAGTAATGAAACATTTTCACCCAAATGTGTGAAATATTACGGACAAGGTTTGAAACGCTCTGACCTCCACTCTGTCTGTTTTCTGTTTCCCCTTGTTGTTGTTTATCACACTCACACACACACACACACCGACTAATCTTGTTTTCTTCTTCTTGCAGCGAGGAAAAGGGTTTGCTAGCTCCTTTCGCGTGGACATACCAGAGACCGCGTGACTTTGCACAATCACTCCTGGATGACCAAGGCTATAAAAAAAAGAAAGCATCAAAATTGAGCCCATACTACCCCCCAACCCCACCCTCACCCCCTCCCCCCACCCTGTCTCCCCCCTCCTCACCTGGGAAAATAAACTACCAATAAAAACACGATTACACACCTTAAGAAGGAAGTGAAGATCCCTCCATCCTGGACTCTTTGGAGCACTGACCCCACCTGCAGGATGTGGAACTCTTTTTCGGGGGGGGGGTTTGCAGGGAGGTGGATGGATAGCCTTACTCGCTGGGAGGACCCCACTGTCTCAGCCGGACTGAGAACCTAACGGAGCAGGAGGAGGAGGAGGAGGAGGGGGGACTCTGATCTCTCTGAGCTTTTCCAATCTGCGTGTGCTGCTTCAAAAAGACTGATCGATACGAAAGCCACTCGGGAGAAACACCGCCACTGAGCCCTTTAGGCGTTTGAACTCGCAGAGAGAGACAGAGAGACGCCAAACTGTACAGGAGAATCTTTGTGCATTTGAAGATGCAACACCACTGTTTTAGATTTTTCTATTCTGTTCGTGCGGTCAGGTGTCTCTATTCCGATCTACTTCACACTTTGTAAGAAAAGACTGTGGGCAGGATATTTTTTTATTTATCTTTTCTTTACGTTGACGGGGCTTTGGTTTGTTCACCTTACTGCGTGGCGCGGACGCCGTCCGGGCCGCTCTTTTTCTGGTTCTGAGGCGTGGAGTAGTTTCTATCATGTGTGAGAAGTGTTTACTGTACTCTTTTAAAACGTTTCAAGCTGAATATAAAACTCTATATATAAATCTATCTATATCTACTTGTTCTGAAGGCGTGCTATCCGTTTGCTGGGTCCACATTCTGATTGGAGGTTGAAGGAGGCGTGGAGAGAGACACAACAGCCTTAGCAGATGTAAAACTCGACTTCTCATCCTTTCACATCAGTTTGTTTCTTTTTTTTCCACTTTGGGGATAAACGGTCATGTCTATAAGTACGGGAGGCGGCGGGTTAGACATTCATGGTAATTTTTGTGTCATTGTAACCAAAACTTTTAAGGGTCCATTTATAAGGAAACAAAAAGGCCAAAAGCAGACGGTGTTTGTCGGTGCTGTGGCGGGATTCAGTACACACACTCACACACACACGACTTTCTCACACATTACAAACACAAACACACCAATATGCCAACAATAAACTGAAAAATGGTGAAAATGAATGTCCAGTGTGCTTTTATTTTGAAAGGGTTCTTTTGTTTTTGTGTTCACAGTCGAGGATTCAAACCTGCGTCCTCCTGAAGGGTCCTTTATTCCTATTGGAACATTTTCAGACTGCGCTATCCAAGGGAGTTTTCACACAAGGCGCGGTGTCTCGAACCGTGCCCGAGCACTTGCTCGGAGGATGAAACGGGCCCGCACCGCGCTGATGCAGCATTGAAGAGACAGAAGCGGTCTTATAGCGGTCCACTTCCTTGTTGTTTTGTCATTGGTCAGTTTAAAAGTAAAACAGTAAATGGACTTGAGCTCCAGCATTTGAAAAATGAAGTCAGTGCAGAAGTGCAACAAAACTGCAGTTCCTCGAGTGTCCACTTGAGGCTGGCTGCAGAAGTGAGTCCGTCCCAATCTGGTCTCATATTAAAATGTCTGAACATGTTTACATCCTGGTACCAAGATAAAGGCATCAACTGATCATCTCTTCATTGGTTTATTACTCAGAACCAAATGTGTGATTTTTAAAAATGATCTTTTTGGATTTTGATGCGCCAGAGACTTTAATATATGTACATATTTAGGGGCGTGGCTTAGCTGACTGACAGGCTTTGAAGTTGTTTGCCAGGAGACTTAAGCCCCGCCTCTGTCTTTTCTATTTTGATTGAAAGTCAGTTTGAATGAACATTTCCAACATGGCGACCGCCGCCAATGAGCTACAAAAGTCCGCTTTAAGGACTAATTATGACATCACTGAGATCACGTCCATGTTTCATACAGTCTGTGGTGACTGATGAAGGACACAGGAAGGTTAACTCTGGATTTTATCGCAACATAAAATCATAACTTAATATTCCATTAATACATTTACGTTAAGCTCGTGAGGAACTCTCAGTATGTGTCGTTCTTTGGCACCCCCTGTGGACAAGTGTGGTACCTCTTTTCTCCTTTTCTCTTTGCTAGTTAAGTTAATGTTCAAAGGCAAAAGAGCAAAGCAAAGATCCACTGTAAGATTTTGGTTGAAATTGTCTTTAGGTCCTGACAGACATTAATAACTAATTAATGTTCTCTGAAAAGGAACCAATCAGACGCCTCCCTGTCTCCCTGCTCGCTCTCTACCTCTTGCCTGCACTTTTTTAAACATGTATTATGATAGTTTAGTGTGTACTTAGCGTTGAATGAAACATGAGACGACGTAGTTTCTACACAATGTAAGAGATGAACTGAGGTCCACTTCTGGAGGGACGGCGCTCTGTATGTAAGTGAGGGGGCGTGGCTTTAGAGGGAGCACAGAGGGGAGGGGGGGATGTAGACGAAGCACTGAGGGAATGCTACTTTCAAAATCATGCTAGTTTTTTAAAATGACCAACCCTGTCTTTAAGTCATGCTTTCGACCTCCTGCTATGTTTTTATTTCTCTTCAGAGTTCATCTTGTCCTCAGCTTGTCGACGTGAGTTTATTGATCGAGCGGCGTGATTAAAGATTTCCAGCATTAATCCGAACATAAAATGAACACACGTGATTACTCTCTGAAAAACATGTGTAAGTGTGCGAACATGACCTCAATATGTTGGACTACAAATGAAGAAGAAATCGCAACATGTGTAGACCCGTCGTGTAATCCAGCCGCTCCTCCTCGTCCCGCAGACAGACGAGTAGATTTAAGGGGATCTTGTGTGTTTTTATCGCTCTGCAGTCGATGTAATCCGAGGTAGATTATGGTTATCTGAACCAATAAGGCGGCAGAGTTCAGACACACACACGCTAAATCATGTGTAGTCCTGTTTAATCTCTGAGTACACGTTGAATATTCATCCATTTGTTCCTGTGAAGACGACAAAAGCCTTTGTTGGTATACATATGACAGTAAACAGAGGAGGGGGGGGGGGGTGGGGGGGGTAGCTCTGAAGATGAGTCTCTCTGTCTCTCTTTCACTCTGATGTTAAATACAGGAGGACAAACAGCGAGCAGCGGCCTCTTTTGTTGCAGCGTAATGAGGGCAGAGCTGTCGGAGCGGCTCCGTTTAGATTGAGGACAAAAGTTGAGCGGAGAGCAAGTGCAGAATAATCATATCTACTTTCTCGTTAAACGGAAGCCATTATGTTTGACCTCCACGCTAATCTCTGACACAAACCCAAAAGTTTTAATTTCCACGTGCACACAGAGAGAGAGACGAGTTCAGAGCGGAAAAAAAGGAGACTTATTATTCCCCAAACAAAACGCAGGATTAAAACAGAAAGATGGACGCTAACACAGAGCGCGGCGTCGCTCTCTCTCTCTATGCGGTGAGTTGGGGGGGGGTTTAAGCGATAGCTAGTTTGAAAGTCACCTCCCTCACAAAGGCAAAGCGGATTACAGGAAGCTGAACTTTTCATGTCAGAGCTCTCCTCCGCCGTCGGACATAAAAAAAGGGGGAAAATAAAAAGTCATCGGAGCCTGAATTCCCGGCTGATCGGCGTGGGAGGAAATAAAACCCGCAGGCTGAGCGTGAAGGTTGATTATCAACTCTTCAGATGTCCATGAATGAGCGAGCGGCTTTGAACAAACCTTAAAAAGAAAGACGGGGCGGGGAAAGTTCCTGAGCAAACTGGATGATGTTCCAGTTTATCAAAGTGCGGAAACGGCTCCGGGCCTGTAGGGGGCGCTCTGACAGGAGGGAGGGATGTGTCGTCGTGAAGCTGAAGCTGAAAAACATTTTTTTGTCTGAAAGTTTTTTTTTTCAAACACAAACAGCTGACTGACTGAACCTCCACATCCACTCCAAAATCAGAGTGAGTGTGGCCTACATAACACACACACACACACACACACACACACACACACACACACACACACACACACACACACACACACACACACACACACACACACACACACACACACACTGTCTGGAAGCCTGAAGCTGAACACGTCCTCAAAGACATGTTCGACACGTTGCCCCGAGCAGCCCCCTCCCTCCTGATCACAGAGTTGTGTGTGTGTGTGTGCGTGTGTAATACAAAAGATGTTCCTTGTTGAGGCCAGAATGAAGAATGTGTTCCACTTCCCTCGTGCGTCTCTTTTATATTTTTGCAGATTTGTGGCGTTCAGCAGCAGCTCAGGAATGTGGCGCGTGACTGGATCCAGGTATTTAAAAGTTTTGTGGTTATTTACTCAAAATAAACAAAAACAATGACTGAGGGTGCACTCACACAAGGCAAAACACACTTCACTCCTAAAGTCCAGCTCCTTTGACTTGTGTTCAGTACTCTTCCTCGGCCCTGGCATACTTTGAAGAGGCTTCAGCGCTGTTTGAAACTCTCCATCATTATCCACAGATCGTTTAAAACACTCGATTTCAAAAAGTTTGGCATTACTGAAGCTGTGTACGACCTTTCATTAGACACTGTGAGGATGACCTTTGACCTGTAGTGGTGCATGTTTCTGTGCAGTGTGTCTGAGTGGTTTCAGCCTCTGGCTCAAGCGCCTGTGAGATGTTTCCTGTGTGCGTCTCTGATGATGTCTGTTGTGTATCTGTCCTGTCTTGATGTCTGCTGCAGATCTCATTTCTTTCACGATGATTATGAAGTGGAAGTTGAAGAATATTCTTGAAAAAGACAAACAGACTTAAAGTTCATGCTGAGGAAAGATTTATATCACAGAGGACTTTATCCAGAGTCCAAGGATGTCATGTTTTAAGACTTATTTAGAGACGGGACTGAGCTAGAGTCAGACATCGAGGAGAGAGAGAGGCAGAAAGAGAGAGAGAGAGAGAGAGAGCGAGAGAAAGAAAGAGAGAGAGAGAGAGAGAGAGAGAGAAAGAAAGAGAGAGGGAGAGAGAGAGAAAGAAAGAGAGAGGGAGGGGGGGAGAGAGAGAAAGAAAGAGAGAGGGAGAGAGAGGGAGAGAAAGAAAGAGAGAGAGAGAAAGAAAGAGAGAGGGAGAGAGAGAGAGAGAGAGAGAGGGGGAGAGAGAGAAAGAAAGAGAGAGGGAGAGGGGCAAGAGAGAGAAAGAAAGAGAGAGGGAGAGAGAGAGAGAGAGCGAGACAGAGAGGGAGAGAAAGAAAAAGAGAGAGAGAGAGAAAGAAAGAGAGAGAGAGAGAGAGAGAAAGAAAAAGAGAGGGAGGGGGGAGAGAGAAAGAAAGAGAGAGAGAGAGAGAGGGAGAGAGAGGGAGAGAAAGACCTCTGTTAGGACTGATAGTAGTGTTGTAGTACTCCAAATCGTCTAGGAATCTAAAGCGTTTTGACACGGTCTTGTCTCGGTCTCAGACTGGGGGGACTCCGGATTTAAATCAAGACCGGTCAAGACCACCACTGACGTCATCACTGTGATTAGAAGGAAAACGCCTTTTTCTAAAAGAACAAACTTAAATTTATATTTGATTTTTATCCCCCGGTTTTGACCTTCCCTGTGTTAGACACGCCCACTAAACACAAGATGAGGATTTTTCTGTGAAATTTATGGTCTTGGTCTTGGTCTTGGTCTTGGTCTTGTCTCAGTCTCGTCCTGCCTTGGTCTTGGTCTTGTCTCGGTCTCGTCATACCTTGGTCTTGGTCTTGTCTCGGTCTTGGTCTTGTCTCGGTCTCGTCCTGCCTTGTTCTTGGTTTTTGTCTCGGTCTCGTCCTGCCTTGTTCTTGGTTTTTGTCTCGGTCTCGTCCTGCCTTGTTCTTGGTTTTTGTCTCGGTCTCGTCCATGCCTTGGTTCTGGTCTTGTCTCGGTCTCGTCTTGACTACAA
>NC_083621.1:30389747-30397247 GCF_963584025.1 Labrus mixtus | reverse complement strand
TGGCATCTAGCACCACTGTTAGGAATCTAGGAGTTATTTTTGATCAAGATATGTCTTTTAGCTCTCACATCAGTCAAGTTTCAAGAACAGCCTACTTTCACCTTCGTAATATATCCAAGATCAGGAATATCCTGTCGCAAAGTGATGCAGAAAAACTAGTTCATGCATTTGTTACCTCCAGACTGGATTATTGTAACTCTCTTTTGTCAGGGTGCTCTGGCAAATCTCTAAAGACTCTTCAACGGGTCCAGAATGCTGCAGCTCGTGTACTGACCAGAACCAGGAAATGGGACCACATTACTCCTGTCCTGGCTTCTCTGCACTGGCTCCCTATACAGTCTAGAATAGAATTCAAGATCCTTCTTCTCACCTACAAAGCTCTAAATGGCCAGGCACCATCTTATCTTAAGGAGCTACTAGTGCCGTACTGTCCCTCGAGAGCGTTGCGGTCCCGGAGTGCAGGCCTGCTGGTGGTACCTACAGTCTCCAAGTGTACTATGGGAGGTAAAGCCTTCAGTTATCGGGCTCCTCTCCTCTGGAACCGCCTTCCAGCCGGGGTCCGGGAGGCAGACACAGTCTGTATTTTTAAGAATAGACTTAAAACTTTCTTTTTTGATAAATCTTATAGTTAGGGCTGGTGCTGGTGTAGACCAGCTCTTAGTTATGCTGCTATAGGCTTAGACTACCGGGGGAACTGGCACCTTGAGCTCCTCTCTCTCTCTCTCTCTCTCTCTCTCTCTCTCTGCATATACAGTACATCATATTACTGCATGTATCTATCTATAAATCTCAGTCACTAACCACCTACTTTCCTGGGAGCTCTTGAGCTCTCCTAGGCTCCTCAAGATCATCGGTTGACGGCTTGCCAGAACAACCCCCACCCCACCACTACCCCCTCCCCACCGGATCGTGGGTTGGCGGCCTGCCAGAACAACCCCCCACACCCCCTCCCCTCCCCACCGGATTGCTGATGGACGGTCTACCTCCCCCCACCCCCTTGCTCTCTATCCCTCTTCCTGCATCTTGTCCCATCTCTCCCCCTATCCCTTTCCAAGCCCGGCGCAGTCTAGGCCTGTGAAGACTGTTTCGTCATGAGCCGGGGATCCGGCCGAAGATTTCTGCCTTTTAATAAGGCAGTTTTTTCTTACCACTGTAACTTTTGCTGCTTTGCTAAAGTGCTCATGATGGATAGGCCGGATCTTTGTAACATAGCAATAAGTAAGGTCTTTTACCTGCTTTTTGTAACATAACAATGAGTAAGGTCTTTTTACCTGCTCTTTTGTAATGTTAACAGACAATGAGTAAGGTATTTTACCTGCTTCTTGTAAAGTGTCTCGAGATAACACTTGTTATGAGTTGACGCTATACAAATAAAAGTTGATTGATTGATTGATTTTTGTGCACAAACGCTGCATTAGCTCTCTCGGTACACAGAGAATTTAAGAGGTTAAATATTTATTTTTAGTTCAACTCCTGTTAGAAAATTAATCAAACTTCCTCTACATGCAAATCAGAGTTCTTCCACCAAGTATCGATTTCTGAACTCTTCCTGAGTTAAGTTAAGTTACTGTTAAGTTTCATTCTGCCATTTACAAAAGAACATGAACTCTTTACTTTGTGCTGATTCCAGATCAGGAGAACATCTTTATTTATCTCACACATGCAACGCCCGACAACAGCAACCGACCTGCAACGGCCGAAACGACTGACAGTGATATCTGACTGTACACTGACTAAGTGGACTCATATTGTCTAGTAGATAAAAAAATGAAACAGTTATCACTAGTTATTACTTACCCATACAGTTAGTCCACTGTTCACTTCCATGTTGTTGATCCTGCAGCAGTCATTGACGGTAAATTTGGATAAAAGCGTCTGCCAAATACCTAATCATAACCATAACCAGCGGTGACTGCACTACACTGCCATCTACTAGTTGTTCAGGGGAGGGCGTATTCACATTCGAATTCGGGGGTATTTATTTGTGGATGGCGGTGTGCGGTAAGAATGTCTCAAAATTACGTCATTGAGAGAAAAGCCCAAAAGAGATCCACAAATGCAGAATCCACACACAAAGTCAAGCATATTTATTTTCAAATCTCCAAAATATATTTACAAATACACATTTATTTATACAAATTAATTTATTTATTTGTATGTCACATTTTTATATTTGTATATTTCTATTTGTATATTTATAAATGTATGCATATTCATACATATCATTTCGATATGTATAAATCTTTTTGAGACAATTCTATATCCATATCAAGGGGCCCCCTACTGACCTTGAGCCCCAAACAGTTACCCTGCCCTTCCTGTTGACGAGCAGTGCCTTGGAACAAGCTGCAAACAAAATACGACAAAACATGAAACACGCTGTGAAAGCATGAAGGACACATATTCAGAAAACATTTGCTTAAAGAGAATTACTGCAAATCCACACATTGAGAGGAGTACTCCAAGCCTGTAGGGGGCGCTCAGTGGCGCAGATTATTATCGACAGGAGAAAGTGAGGGAGATGAGGAAGTAGTTTTATTGTTTGGTAAGTTCAAAGACAGACTCAGCAGCTTGATCCTTCAAAGTAAAGTACAGACTTCTCCTAAAGTGAAGCTGCTTCATCGTCTCTTCTGGGCCTCCGTACATGTGTGGTGGTGACTGTGTCTGCAGAGACTCTGTCCTCTGACTGGATTTTACTGTTCTGATTTGTTCTGGTTGACTCGGGACGTTTCTGGGTGGAGCTGGTGTGTTTCCTCCAGCCAATGACAGCGCAGCAGGTGAGTTTAGGAGTGGATACAATCCAGTGATTGGACGAGATTCAAACCGTTGAATATGACGGACGTGGACGTAGCAGCAAAGAAGAGAAAATATAATCAGAGTGAGGAGAAACACCAAGTGGATAAAGCTCGTTCTAAAACGAGGGTGAACCTTGTGTTGTCTTTTACCTGTGGACGTGGAGTTGGTCTACTTCTTG
Organism: Labrus mixtus; assembly: GCF_963584025.1. NCBI lineage: Eukaryota > Metazoa > Chordata > Actinopteri > Labriformes > Labridae > Labrus > Labrus mixtus. The sequence continues at coordinate 30,394,273 of NC_083621.1, read as the reverse complement.
TTGGACAGGCAGGTGATGAACACCAGCGGTTAGCTTGTACTAGCTTGCGTTAGCTTGCAGTGTAGGTATAAGCAGTAAACGTACACGCTACGTCCTGCAGGGGGCGGGGCTTCTGGGGGCGATTAACCCAGGAGGAGGGGCCACCTTTGAACATTATGTTTACAAACTGCCACCAACAGTTCTGCTGACTCCTCCTTTAATCACACAATGTTCATTTTCTGCAAAAAAAATAAGAAATTGAGAAGTTGCCTACATTTTGAAAACAGTAAAACAAAAATGTTCCTTTTATTTAAACAGAAACCTTTAGTAAGAAGAACCAGAGAACAAAACATGTTTGCAGGGTCTGTTCATCTCTTCCAGAGCTGTAAACTGCAGATTTACACGATTATTTGATATTAAACGTGGTGGATTCCATCAAAAATGTACGTGATGGTTGAAGATATTTTCTCCTGAGGTGTACGAGTAAAAGGTCTGAAGCTGCTTCTCTTTCTCCATCGGAGCCGCACGTTCTGAAGTTTGGCTTTGAATCAAAGCTTCACCGTCTCACATCTTGGGAGTTTTTCTGGCTCAGTTGAAAACTCTAAACGATGCCTGATCACTCAGACGCTGCAGAAAGTGTTGTTCTGAGAAAACACAAAGAAAGAGTCAACAAGTGACAACAATCCCAAACACGATGTACCGCTCTTTTTGTTTGTTGGCTTGAGACAAAACGGTGGTGTCGTTAGCTCAAGGCTAACCTCTCAAACCCTCTCTGAATGTGTTGTCAGGAGAACGCAGAGCTGAGATCATTCACAGTTCTGTTTCTGTGTGAATATTAACTTGTATTTCACATCAGTTAGATCACAGCTTTGTCGACAGATTCAAAGGGAGAATGAAAAATGTCTTCTACACTTTAAAGGCGGAGACAGTAGCATTTTTGGTAATTTTGTATTTAAACGTGGCCCCTCCTCCTGGGCTCCTCGCCCTCCCTGCAGGACGTAGTGTGTACGTTTACTGCTTGTACCTACACTGCAAGCTAACACATGCTAGCACAAGCTGGTGTTCATCACCTTCCTGTCCAACAAGAAGTAGATCAACTCCACGTCCACAGGTAAAAGACAACACAAGGTTCACCCTCGTTTTAGAAAGAGCTTTATCCACTTGGTGTTTCTCCTCACTCTGATTATATTTTCTCTTCTTTGCTGCTACGTCCACGTCCGTCATATTCACAGGTTTGAATCTCGTCCAATCACTGAATTGTATCCACTCCTAAACTCACCTGCTGTGCTGTCATTGGCTGGAGGAAACACACCAGCTCCACCCAGAAACGTCCCGAGTCAACCAGAACAAAGCAGAACAGTAAAATCCAATCAGAGGACAGAGTCTCTGCAGACACAGTCACCACCACACATGTATGGAGGCCCAGAAGGGACGATGGAGCAGCTTCACTTTAGGAGAAGTCTGTACTTTATTTTGAATGTCCCTACTTAAGTCTGTGTTTTATTTTGAAGGTCCCTACTTAAGTCTGTATTTTATTTTGAAGGTACCTACTTAAGTCTGTGTTTTATTTTGAAGGTCCCTACTTAAGTCTGTGTTTTATTTTGAAGGTCCCTACTTAAGTCTGTGTTTTATTTTGAAGGTCCCTACTTAAGTCTGTATTTTATTTTGAAGGTCCCTACATAAGTCTGTATTTTATTTTGAAGGAACAAGCTGATGACTCTGTCTTTAAGATATCGTGAAGGTTGATTCTGCAAAAACAATTGTAAGTCAAATATCCTGTAAAACCCAAATAAAGAAGTGAGTTAGAGTGAGAATAAAAGCAGCATGCGTCCAGGTCTCAAAGTGAACCAACCGTTCTCCTGCGTTAAAGCGTGACGTGCTAAATTACGTGGAGTCAGCAGCTCAGATCTGTCACGCTATCTGCCAGTTGAGGACGAAACAAAACAACCCCCTAATGAGCAATATGTGATTAAAGGGTTAATCCTAATCCTATGAGACTCTGAATCCCCCACGGGGTCCTGCGGAAGATGGTGACTCAGACGCTGAGTGTTTGACCTCGGGGTTAAACACCTGTAGCTGCTACTTTTAATGTGAAGGGACGCAGGAAACGGCGATGTGGGGGCAGAAATAATCCACTTCATACTTCTCTGTAAGTATCTCTGTCATCTCTCCTGTTTGTGGTCGTGGAGCCTGTGAGAGATCCAGCAGCTTAAAGAACAGGTCCAGAATGTGGGCGGGGCTGAAGGGGGCTTCAGGTGACACCCCCCCCTACATGTCGGCCTGATGAAGATCAGACCTGAAGGGTTAGAGGAAGCATAACGTTGTGTGTTTATTGGTGTTGAGGTTTATACACACATGGACGCACACACACACACTCACACACACGCTCACACTGAGGTTGTGTGTGAGATGAAGGTTTGAGTCTGCAGAGCTTTGGCTGAGGAACACTTTGATGTTAATTTGGTTGATGATTTGTGAGCTCGCCTTCACTTGTACAAATCAAAGCTCCGATCTTTATTACTGATTCATATCAGCTCGCTTGGATTCGCCTTAAAAAAACCTTTAATGCACATCAGTGTGTGTGTGTGTCTGTGTGTGTGTGTGTCTGTGTGTGTGTCTGTGTGTGTATGTGTGTGTGTGTCTGTGTGTGTGTGTGTGTGTATGTGTGTGTGTGTGTGTGTGTGTGTGTGTGTGTATGTGTGTGTGTGTGTGTGTGTGTGTGTGTGTGTATGTGTGTGTGTGTCTGTGTGTGTGTCTGTGTGTGTATGTGTGTGTGTGTCTGTGTGTGTGTGTGTGTGTATGTGTGTGTGTGTGTGTGTGTGTGTGTGTGTATGTGTGTGTGTGTGTGTGTGTGTGTGTGTGTATGTGTGTGTGTGTCTGTGTGTGTGTCTGTGTGTGTATGTGTGTGTGTGTGTGTGTGTGTGTCTGTGTGTGTGTCTGTGTGTGTATGTGTGTGTGTGTCTGTGTGTGTGTGTGTGTGTGTGTATGTGTGTGTGTGTGTGTGTGTGTGTGTGTGTGTATGTGTGTGTGTGTCTGTGTGTGTGTCTGTGTGTGTATGTGTGTGTGTGTGTGTGTGTGTGTGTGTCTGTGTGTGTGTGTGTGTGTGTGTCTGTGTGTGTGTCTGTGTGTGTGTGTGTGTGTGTGTCTGTGTGTGTATGTGTGTGTGTGTCTGTGTGTGTGTCTGTGTGTGTATGTGTGTGTCTGTGTGTGTGTGTGTGTGTCTGTGTGTGTGTGTGTGTGTGTGTGTGTCTGTGTGTGTATGTGTGTGTCTGTGTGTGTGTGTGTGTGTGTGTCTGTGTGTGTGTGTGTCTGTGTGTGTGTCTGTGTGTGTATGTGTGTGTCTGTGTGTGTGTCTGTGTGTGTGTGTGTGTGTCTGTGTGTGTGTGTGTGTGTGTGTGTGTGTGTGAGAGGGGGTTGGTCTGTTGTCCTTGTTTCTTCTCTAAAGCAGAGCAGTCCTCCTTCCTTTGATGAAACCTCATGATTAGTTCTTTTAGACCTTTAAAGCGATGCATCATGATTTGTGTGAACCCTATAATTGTCTTCATGACATGAATCAGGTTGTCAGATAACCACCTGCGTGCGTCTGTGTGAATCCCGCTGTGTTCTCACACGTGTTACACACACTTCTGGAACGCCGACGTCGCTCTGTTGCAGCAGAACTTCAAATATTTCCAACAGAAAAATCCTTCATGATAGAGCCGCCATGACAGGCACGACATGTTTATCGTTACCATGGAAACACAGGATGTTAAGTCAAAAGGCCGCTGCATAACCCCCAATCCCCCCATACTGCATGCGTGCCATGGTCCGCACTACGCCGTAGTTCGCTGCTACTCTAGACAATGATTGTGTTTCCACAGCGAGCGGCACGGTCCGTCTCCGGAGCGTGCCACCACCGCCACTACGCTCCGTTTCAAATATGATGAAGCACACAATGCTATAATGAGAATATTTAGTAGCAGAGAGAATCACTCCCATGATTCCCCGTCGGCCTCTTTTGTTACTGCTTGGATTAAGCGCCAGCTGGTGGTGGAACACTGTCACGGCAGAGGCTACAACCTGCGCTCAAAATCTGTTTTTGGACAAACTCAGAAAGACATGTAATACTGAGTATTACATGTACTTTAATATTGAGTGGCATGATGGGAAACATAGGACCTATATAGTCATGTTAAACTCCAAACTGAAAGTCAGAGCAAAGACTCGCTGGCTGCTGATTTTCTGTCCGTTCTCGTCTCATTTTGATCTTCTGGAGGTTCTTTAGCTCGTCTGATTGTGAATCTCTCTCCCGCTCTTTGATGTTTCCCATAAAACTTCAGTGAAACAATTTACCCAGGTGTAATGATACGGAAACATCCACCTGACAGAGACGGATGACACTGTGTGTCTTTATCACATATTAAGTGTAGTATTGGCTGATATCACCGATTTAACGTGCGCCGAGTCTCACAAAGGAGCGCCGAGAAAACTCCGACTGATTCACTCGAGAGGAAACTATTATAGAAAGAACAATTGATGTGTCAGTCTCTGAGGAGCGCTTCATCCAT
>NC_083621.1:30374442-30389547 GCF_963584025.1 Labrus mixtus | reverse complement strand
CATCCTGCTCCTGCAGCGTCTTCCTGCTCTCTGCGCATGAGGCCTTTCTAAGAAAATGAAATCAGAGTCATGTGACCCTGCTTGTCTTTGACCACATCAGTGGTCAGTCTCAGTATGAACATGATCCTCTCGGCTGTGTTTGTTTCACATGAATATGAGATCAACATCTGAACTCCTCTCTCTTCTCTCAGAGAGAGTTCACAGTCCTACAATCTGAAGACATCTTGTTCCATGTTGTTGCAAATATCCCGGCAAGGCGAACTATTACTCCTTATTAAAGATTAACTCAGCTGATTATTAATTCAACCTCAAGGCTAACACTCGTCTGCAGAGAGAGCTTCTTGATGTTACTTTAGCTCTCCCTGCATCTCTTTCTGAGGTTTATAAAATAGACATAAACCACTGAGTGAGAGAGAGAGAGAGAGACAGAGAGAGGGAGAGAGAGAGGGAGAGAGAGGGAGAGAGACAGAGAGAGAGAGAGAGAGAGGAGAGAGAGAGAGGGAGAGAGAGAGGGAGAGAGAGGGAGAGAGAGAGAGAGAGAGACAGAGAGAGGGAGAGAGAGAGGGAGAGAGAGGGAGAGAGAGAGAGAGAGAGAGAGGAGAGAGAGAGGGACGAGAGAGAGAGAGAGGGACGGAAGAGAGAGAGAGGGAGAGGGACGAGAGAGAGGGACGAGAGAGAGGGACGGAAGAGAGAGATAGTGAGGGAGAGAGAGAGAGAGAGGGAGAGACGAGAGAGGGAGAGAGAGAGAGGGGGGGAGAGAGAGAACCCACACATGCATGAGGAGAACATGCAGACTCCTCACAGAGAGACTCCTGTCAGACGGGGATTCAAACCAGGAACCTCCTCACAGAGAGACTCCTGACAGACGGGGATTCAAACCAGGAACCTCCTCACAGAGAGACTCCTGAAGGACGGGGATTCTAACCAGGAACCTCCTCACAGAGAGACTCCTGACAGTAACATTGATGTTATTCTGTGTCTTTCAACAAAACATATTCCCTATCCAAACAAAACTTTCTGTACCTGGCTGTCCTGACTCAGTCCATAAATAAACAGTTCCACAGAGCGCCCCCTACAGGCCTGCAGCACGTTAAAGGCTGAACTTGCAGCGTTTCTGTATCTGCAGTTGTTTATTGACGTCTTTTGATTCTTTGCAGCGTGTTTCAGCCATTGCATTTGTTTTGGGAGTTTGCTTTTGAATGTGCAGCGTTTCTGAATATGCTGCGCGTTTCTCTAAATGTGTGGCGTTGCAGCAGCATGTGGCGTCTTACTGATAAAGTCTTCACTCCTGATAAACTCCTGCACGTCCTACAGCAGCTGAATGATGTCTGGGTCAGAGAATGATCATTTACTCTGAACGATGCATTCAATGACTTTCAGGTAGTTTGGATTGTCCTGCAGCCAGAGATCTTTTGACCTCCAGTGGACTTCAGGAGAAAAAGTCAGATTGATTAAAAAATGTTTTATCTTTCACTCCACTAAACCCCCCCAGTAATAAAGAGACTCAATCTCCGACACATTAGGCTTCATCATGGTCTCATATGATTCAGAGTCCCAGAGGGAGGAAAGACCTGCAGCAGACCTGACACTCTCTGCTCCTCTCTGGAGACGTCTGGAAATCAAACTGGATTCTTTTGTGTTCAGTCTGAGCCGGCAGTTATACGTCAACATTCTGTCCGTGTGTCTGTTCATGCCAACAAGTTAACGAGTTTTAATTAGAAAAGTTTCCGCACTCGGAGCTCCCGGGTTCATTCGGATGTCTGTTTTTTTTATTGAAAGTGTGATAACTCCAAGAGAAGAAGAGATCCATCTGTGAGGGCTGATTCTGGGCTCAGTTTATTTCAGTAGCTGGAACAGGACTGCATTGTCTGAGTGAACACACACACACACACACACACACACACACACACACACACACACACACACACACACACATACACACACACACACACACACACACACACACACACACACACATACACACATACACACACACACACACACACACACACACACACACACACACACACACACATACACACACACACACAACACACACACACACACACACACACACACACACACACACACACACACACACACATACACACATACACACACACACACACACACACACACACACACACACACACACACACACATACACACACACACACACACACACACACACACACACACACATACACACATACACACACACACACACACACACACACACACACACACACACACACATACACACATACACACACACACACACACACACACACACACACACACACACACACACACACACACACACACAAATAAAAGAGGCAAATAAACGCACAATACTTTCGAGTATGGCCAGTGCTGTGTCTGATCGGACATAAATGCCCTGGAAAGAGGCATCGAAGACGGGGGTACAAACAGTGATGAGGTCCCCCAATCAAAGCGTCCTACAGAGTAGCAGCAGCGGGCTGTAGAGGGAGGTGACGAGAGCATTATGGAGAGGAGCGCACCGGAGAGGGCGAGCTGGGGGAGAGACGCACAACCCGAGAAAAAGGAAATCCCAGTTTAAAATGTAATGTTGGTGAAGAGGGAAATAGGAAGAAATAAATGTCAATGTTGAAATTCTATAGAATTCAGAGGCTGTGGATGTTCAGTTTTCTTTGGCTATATGGCAACAATAGCCTGTAGTTTAGTCATGGTGTTTCTCTTCCTTAACGATTAGAATATTGAATCAAATTAAAAAATAAATGCATGCCATTTATTTTTCTGTCATTTGAAACATGTAAACACATGTGAGGAATAACGTGATCTTTATGCCTTCTTTTATTGTGCTTATGTCTCCTCCTAACTACAATAACAGCAGCATGTTGTGTGTAACACTGGTCTCCTGGGTTAACACGTTCTTTTCAAAGGTGTTAAATTCAGACATCGTCACAATCACCGCAATTTTTGCCAGGTTTGGTAAATCACAATGCGTGTACTAACTTAACTTGTTTGCATTTTCTCCTCCCAGTATTTTGCACGTTAGGGCAGAAACGCCCCATATTGCATATTCATTAAGTCAAACGTACTAAATGGTCAATGCGTGTTGTTTTGCTCATTTGAAAGACGCAATCCTCACTGCGCGGTTAGTAGATCAGATAGCACTTGCTGGTGGTATCAAGTTTGCACACGTTTTAAGACACGCAAACCTTTAGTAAATCAGGCCCATGGACTCTTTACACAGCAGCCTCTACCATCAGTGCCATACTCGTCAAAGTCACTTCTCCCTCACCAACCAATCAAAATCGAGAAGGTGCAGGACTTCTAATATGCGCTTTGTCAACAACAATGGTGGACTCGTCTTTTAGAGGGAACAGTTTCAGGTGTAGAGCTGCTGCTGATGTCAGTACATGACTCCTTTACATCGTCTTCATGTTTCCTTGGTGAGATTTCTTTAAATTAAAGTAAATATTAAACACACAGAGCTAAAAGACACCTAAAGGACATTACCGAGGGAAGAAGAGGTTAACTTTTGTAACCTAGCAACAATAAGGTTGTGGGTGCTGTCTGTGGACTCAGGGCCTTACATGACTTTTCTGTGGAGCATAACAGTTGGACACGATAACAACATTATGACTTTGTGAGCGTGATGTCTGGGCAAAATGGCCGCCGTGGTAATATGATCGATACAGCTTTAACTTGTTTCCTTTGTCTTCATTTTAGCAAAGCAGCATCTTTGATTTTGTTGAGTGTTTGTGAGAGGGTACTCTTTTCTTCGGTCCCTTTGTGTAGCTTAAATAATTTACGTTTTTTACCTTCTTGTCAGTGACTGCGCTCCACATTCAGTGGGTCACCTGTGAGATGCTGCTAAGGTGTAAGTTTGCATCATTAGTGTATAGCATTGGCAGTGTGAACATTTTGTGTGGTGGTTGTTGCAGTGCTCAGTCCCTCCACAGATCAGTGGACACATTTTTAACCCGGGACAACTTTTGATGAAGCATGTTTTTGTGTAGAAGAAGAAGAAAGAAGAAGAAACAAAGAGTGAGGGAGCATCTCCTCCTGCTCTCTGTGAGGAGCTGTCCTCGCTGTGTGCTCCCCCCCCCCCCACCCCTGCTCCTGTCTGCTCCTGATGATAAAGTATCCAGGCAGGAGGTCTGTCAGTGTGTAAGTGGCCCGTGCCCAGGCACCTCTCCTGGGGCTCAGTGTGGGAGGACAGGGGGCCCCTGCTGGAGCTCTGATGACAGACGATAAGTGAAGGAGCCTCTCCATCTAAAGCCATACTCTTCACCTCCCTCTGCGCTCACCTGCGCTGCACCTCCATCACCTGCTGACGTCTCACTCTGCACCCGCTCCGTCTCTGCATCCTGCACTTACCTCCGTATCTGTCTTCTCCTTTTTGTTTTTCTACATTTTTTCACCTCCCCCTCTCCCTCTCCCTCACCGCTCCCTCTCTCCTCCTTTATGTGAATGCCCGCATGGAGCCTTCTCTGTGTGTTATCACAAAACCTAGAAATACACACACACACACACACTCTTGAGACTGAAAACACCACGCGTCATTACCTTGCTGAAAAAGCACCGCCAGCCTGCCTGCCTCCATCTATCTGTTCCCACTCTTCAGATGAATTAGACTCCCTCTTCCTGCTCCTCCCTCCTCCCTGTGAGTCCTCCACCTCCTGTTGGCAGCCTCGGAGGTCAGAGATCATCGCTCGAGGAGGGGAAGATGTATTGACAGGGAACTGATAGGTCAAGTTAAAAAGGTCTCCTCTTTTTGTATCCCATCAGCTCCTGCCTGAGGCGCTGCACATCTGGGGATTGCAGGGTGGGTGGATGCTGCAGCTTTAAAAAAGCTGCAGAAGAAACAGAGGCACTCTTTTCTGCTCATTTATAGCTGACAGGGGGGATTTATTTTGGATTTGGTGGTATGGAAGCTGTTCTTTCTGCTCCCTCTGCTGCAGCGAGTGGCCACCTCGCTGCAGGCCGGAGCAGCAGCCAGTCCCCATGACACTGCTGATCTGTGGCCGCGCTGGTTCTCTGCTGAAAGCCTCCAGGTGCCAATTTATAAGAGCGATCTGTCTCTGAAGGGAGGGACTGAAGTCAAGGACTGGATGGAGCTCTCTTCTCTAGCTTTAAAAGCGAAGCGCTGCACTCTGGTTAAGATCTGAGGGATACAAATGTCATATACTGCTCAGTTAAATTCAAAGGGCATGGAGCATCACAGGCTGCAGTACAGCCGGCTGAATATTAAAGACGCTGAGAGGAACCGGTCACGTCAGCGCATGTGCGATAGACTTGATGTTTTTATGCTTTTTAATGAAAACAGAATGCAGAGAGCAGAGCACCATTGATTTGTTCCTCTTGAATTAGCTCACAGGTCGGGAGATATTGACTGTGGAGTCAAGGGGACTCGCCTGCACCATTCAATAGGTGGGATGGGTCACCTGCCTTTAAGGGCTGCGAAAGCTTTCCTGTGTCACGATGGACTAAAGAGTCTTTTAAAGATGTTTGCATTTTGAGTGCAGAACACGTGAGTCATCTTAAAGGGGAAGTGTCATATTTTTAAACCTGAGCCTGTAATGTTGCAACAGTTTGGGTTGAAAAGTTCTTCAGCCCGTGAAGCAGGCTGGAACGTAACACTCCCAAACAAAGTGCGTTCACTCAAAGCTGTTGTTTTTGTCCCTGACAGGCTCAGGTTGTTCTTCTAAGTGTGTGACATCATCCCTGCAGAGACAGAGCTTTTTGTCACAGAGGAAGATTACTCCTTTTTTTCACTCTCTACAAACACACTGAATATAATTTAGGAACATAGACCACGCCTCGAACATAACCCGTTTACATTTCATGACAATTTAATCACGCCTAATTCACTTCAATTCCTCGAGCGCTGATTTCACATCCCTCCCCCCCAAACCCCCCCTCCTGTGTTTCTTCACTGCTCTCTTTGTCTAAATAGAGGAACCACAAGGGGTACCTACAGAGAGCAACATAGAGACGGCTCCCCGACCCAGAGTCTAGACCCCTCTGGTTTCGGCTGACACAAGTCCATCATCCTACTACCTTTACCCTCATCACTTCATCTCTCAACCCTTACCTCCATCTCTCCATCCCTCAACTCTTACCTTCATCCCTCCTTCCCTCCACCCTTACCTCCATCTCTCCATCCCTCAACTCTTACCTTCATCCCTCCTTCCCTCCACTCTTACCTTCATCCCTCCTTCCCTCCACCCTTACCTCCATCTCTCCATCCCTCAACTCTTACCTTCATCCCTCCATCCCTCAACTCTTACCTCCATCTCTCCATCCCTCAACTCTTACCTTCATCCCTCCTTTCCTCCACCCTTACCTTCATCCCTCCTTCCCTCCACCATCAATCTTCTGATCATCCAACCTCGCTCATCATTTCGATCTCTGCCGTGCATATCACAATAAACTCTTCTAAATCGATTTCGTTCTCTGTGTTTCTCTTTGTTAGTGAACAGACTACATAGACAATAACTGACCTTTGACCTCACAGAGATATCCTCGGATTCTGTGGCTTTGTGAGCCATTTGCCCGACACTCTTTCTATGTCTCCTGAGATCCTGCGCTCGTGTCTGACAGGAACAGTGTCCCGCTGTGAGCTGCATGTGTCAACAACCAACTCAGAAAAATTTCAGGGGGCAGCCTGCCTGAAATCTTTGCTGTGTAAAAATGATCACCATGGGTTTTACATGTCTGCACTGCTGCTCTTTTCTTCTTTATATATATATCTATATTTATCTATTAACACAGAAACCTGTGGGAACATGTCCTGTCTGTGCACAAAGAAATATAAAGTGTAAAACAGAAAGAAGAGGAACATTGTTAATGATGGGATGTATTGAGTTTGCTATGAGTAAAAGCAGCAGAGAGCGGAGAGGTCAGAGGATGTGAAATATTGAATCATGCAGGCGATAGGAAACAATATCAGTCGAAGCAGAATCGACGTGTTGCTCCTGAAGCCGTCTGTCAGCGGCTGCAGCACAAAAACAAAACAAAAGAAGAAGAATGGGTCCAACCCCCCCCCCCCCCCCCCCCCCCCCCGAGTTCACATCCATTGTGCGGTTCTCCCCAGATGAGCCCTGCGCCTGCGTCACCGTCTGCATCCACCCGTCCATCCATCCACATCCACCCGGCAGACACAGCGGCGGTGGCAGAAGTGGCCTCCACCTCACCTGTCACATTCATCACGAGGGAAGAGACGCTCCGCAGAACGAAATGCCAGAGAACCCAGTCAGGCAGCGAAACACTGAAACACAAAGTAATTATGTTCTGCTGCTTCTGCTCGAGGTAATTAAGCAGATTCACAAGTACACACAGGCATGTACACACAGGCATGTACACACACATGTACACACACACACAAGCACGCACACAAACACACACAGACACACACACACACACACACACAAGTACACACACACAAGTACACGCAGGCATGTACACACACAGACACACACATTTACACACACACATACACAAACAAACACACACACACACCAGTACACACAAGCACGCACACACACTGTGCAGCTGGAACACAAACACACACATACACACATACACACACACACACACACACAGGTTTTTGTTTGTTCATTACCTGATATTACAACCCATCACTGTAATGATGTTTTTGAACAAAGCTCTCACGGAGCGAGCAGCGATACAAACAGTAATAAACATAAAGAAAGTCGATGATAAACGTTCTTACAGGATTTCTTGAAAATGATATTTTAGTATTAAATAAAATCGATATATTTCTACTTCTTCAGGTGTGTTTAAGAGCGGCATGAGCACACTTCAGATCCTCTTGTTTCATCCTTTCAGTGAGAGAGAAACATAAATAACTCCATTTATGAACATTTGCGGCGGCTTTTGTGATTCCTTTAATAAACTATATTAATGCACAAACATCATTTACGATCCAGGTAATGATGCAGTTACCGTGGAGACCAGCAGCAACAACATGGCTGTGTTTACCTGACGGCAGCAGTTTGACTCTGAAATGAAAAAGTGGGAATGATTAAAGAGGAGCTGATTTAATGTATACAGCGCCTACAAATGGCAACAATGTTTAACTGTGTAATGCAAATATGCATGCATGTATTTACATTTAATTACACCTTTCAAACCACCGCCCGGCAGCAAAACTGCCGTGCAACATTTTATCATCACTTCCATATTTTCTGTCGAGTGAATATTTATCTTCTCGCTGCCTGATTGCCTTCATTACGGCAGCAGCCAGACGGCGGCTGCAATTATACTTCCTCATGGCTGCAGGTTTGTATGTTCATGTGTGTGCGGTGTTTACGTCAGACTCTCGCACGCCACTCTTCATCTGTCCATCAGGAGCTCGCTCGCTCTCCCACACACACACACACACACACACACACACACACACCTTTAAGAACTCACTCTAAACAGACAGATTAACAAAGAGAGAGTCTCACCTTACACAAACACACAACCTCTGCACACCTCCTCGCCATCATTAACGCCATGATGTAAGCTTTGGCAAGGCGGCGTGCAGCCTGATAACACCTTGCTTAATCACTTGTGATCCTCGCACCACCACCTTCACTAAACTCCCTGAAGATGCGCTTCAAAAGGCCAACCAGTCCTCCTTTGGCGTCCGAGCGTGAGTTAACATCAGCCTTTGCAGCCTGTTGCATCAGCGCACACATAAACACACACACCGCGGAGGGGGGAGGGGGGCGGAGGGGCGGGGGGTGCTGGTTGTCACAAACACAGTCACGTGGTTCAGGTATCCCAGCATCCCTTGGGGCGAGGCTACCTGTGACTCAGTGTCCCACCTGGTGCTGCCTCACCTCTCCTTACAGGTGTGTCTGAGAGCTGCTCACTTTGTGCCATGAACAAACAGAGAACCTTAAAGCAACACCTGAGCCAGGTCTCCCTTCAGGTGTAGCATCCTTCCCAGGACCTGGCCTTGGTCCATGCTCAGGCTGGACTGAAATGAGACGGTCTGGTGGACTCAGGATTCCCTGTTTGGGTCATCATCTCTCTCCACTCTGTACCTTCTCTTGTCTATGTGCCGCACCTGTCGCCTAGCAACCACAACAACTGCACCAGAAGTGGCTAACATAGCCAACTTCCTGGAACTTAACTTATTATGTTAAAGGTAACTTTTATCAAACATGTGAAGTGTGTCCCAGTTTGGACCCAGTGGTTCCCTCATCCTGTTTCATAGCATGAGATCTAAACTGATGAGCCGCCATGGAGGTTTGTACACGAGTTTGATGTCTTGTCTTTGGTATGGTCTCTTCCACCTGCACACCAACACTGAAGAGGATGTAACTAATCCTTGAAGGACCCCCCTGGTAATGGGCTAAATAATACACCATCATTTCCACTTCAAACTAAAGTAGTGGACTTCCTGTTGACATCAGAGTTTGGGCTCTGGACTTTCTTTTGTAGCTCTCTGTCACAGCCTCTTCAATAAACTAATTAAATTAGACTCAAAAACATGGAGGCAGAAAATATACTGGGATGCCACACAGATAAAAGGTTTAAAGCCAGAACTTTGTTTGCATAAATGAGTCTGACCAAAGAGAACCAGACTAGCAGTGATCTCCAGCCCAAACTAAAAGAACAAACCAGCAATGTGGACATGCTCGGGAAAGGAAAACATTACCTGTGTTTGGGGAAAAGAGAGCAGAGTAAGATGGAGAAGTGAAGCTCCTCACCATGCTGCCCAGAGAGAGGCTGTTTTCTAAACCTCATACTATACTGGGAGTTTGTCCCGATTGGTTCAACATGCAGTATGAGAATAAATGTGAGATCTGCAGTATGACAAAAAATACCTGGATGTCGTTCTGATTCTGTAAAACTCTACAGTCTGCATCAGACCAGTCTCCCTCGCGTAATGTTTCCCACAATGCAAAGCACTTGTCGGTCAGAGATGGAAATGACGGACAGCGACGTTCATCATTTCAGAGGAAATAATCACAATCAGACCAAACCACACAAAGATGCCACCTGTTATCTTTGTTGATTCTCTAAATCATGAAAATCTAAATTAATCTATCGTCAGCTTTTTTCAGACTGTAAGTGGATGCTACACTAGAGCGGCGTTTAAAGTCAGCTGGGCTGTTGTTTACTTCCTCATTCAAAGACCAGGAACCAGCTTAGAGTACTGCAGAGTAACCACACACTGGAGGTCAGAGGTCAGACTACAGAGAAGATGTAGTCTGACCCCCCCCCTTCTTCGGTGTGTTTGAAGCCCAGGAGGCCTTGTCCCATCAGCAGAAGCTCTCGAGTAGATGGAGCTCTTCTAACCTTCAGCGAGGTGATCGGGAACTACTACCACCCGACGTCCCTGACGCCCAGCCTCCACCATCAGACTGTGTCGTCCTCATTCATGCATGGCCTGCTCTGACCTCCACCTCAGTGGAGAGGAAGTGAAGACAACAGGAACGAGAGGAATACAAAGGAGAAATCCTTCCTGCATAATATCACATATGATCTTTAGTAAAGCGTCTTGTTATGAATTAGCGTTTTATAAATAATGATTGATTAATGCATGTAACTCACTGGTCACGATGCTCAACATATTTCCTACAGGTACATAAAACGTTGCACATCATATTGATGAAACATGTGTAGGGGGCACTATGGAGTCATTTGGCAGCAGGTTGGTATATATTGTTTCTTTTCACCACTTTCTCTGAGAGTTTCATGAGCACGTTTCGTCCCTCAGTTTGCGATTCAATTGGCAGAATTGGGCGAACTCTTCTCCAAATGAAAAACCATCAATGTAATAACATTCTGCATGAAGGTGCTGAAGGGATTGTGTGTTTAAAGCCGTCACAAAGGTGTGCTTTGTACCACACCGGGTTGTTATATCTCTCAGTATATATGAAGTCATTTTGAGCAGGCAGAGCTGCAGATTGTCAGTCTCGACTTATAATTTCAGCAGAAATCAGGAATGAATCCCTCTGGGTCTCACAGAAGGACTTTTCATTGAAGGAGAATCCTTGAAAGTAACTCAAATAATCCTCCATGGTACCCTACACTTCTCCAAACAATAAAGTGCTCCTCACTCTCACTCGGGGAATTCCCAGAAGTAGCTTCCTTGATCGTCTGTTCTCCCCAGAAAGCTACAGAAGTTAATATTTACAGGCAGTGAGGAGCGGCGGCTTCTGGAAATCTGATTACGGCGTGCCCCTCGAACACAACACAGAGGGGATCAGTTTGATCATTTTTCTATAGATGTGTGAATTTATGACTTTCTGTTGGACTTTTAGAGGATCTTTTATAGAGACACGGTGCAGTCTGGGTCACAGAGCGAGCGCCGAGGTCAGGAGGGGCAGAGGAAGAGTTATTAAGAAGGGAGACTCGTCCTGTTTCTTTACATCCAACCAGACGGAGGAGCTTTTAATGTGAAAGTGTCCCAAGTGACAGAGTGCATGCTTCCTGTATATTCAAGGTTTCTCCTCTGTAAGTTCTCTATTCAGTATCATTTTGCAAAAGTTAGCAATTAAAGGAACAATATGTAACTCTGACCCCTACTGTTTAAAATGAGTTTGGGTTAGGGGAGCTGTCTCCCCCCGCCCCCTCCTCTCTAGAGTCGATGCTCACGCAGGTTGCCACTGAAGCTTCAGTGTTTATCCAGCTCTGCATGGGTCTGTAAACCTTTCTGTGTTCTAACCTCTCTCCATTTTTCAAAAGCATCTCCAATATTGATCCTAGTTTGAGCACGTTTCTGCTCGTGGAGCTTATTAGAAACATGCAGAGGCTTTTTAGGTCGGGTAAATCACTTCTATCTGAACCACTTCTCTTGCCCGCTTCCATCGCTAGAATCTAAAGTTAGAAGGAGGACATACTGGCTGCTGTATTGTTGTCAGAGAAGCCAGCACTTCAACATAGCATGTTTCCTTAATGACTGATCGTGACAATGTCATTTTGGGACTATTTTCAATGGGGGTGGAGCCAAATGAGGTGCTGAGTCGAACTTATTCTAGGTCATGATGGTAAAACGCGTCAACAGCAGCTAAATGGTACGTAATTCATTAATGTGTCTTAATAATAGCTGATGTTATGTGAAGGAGTTGCCTGAAGGAAGAGCGCCATCTTTGAGGCCAATTTGACGCTCTGGTCCATGAATGGTCATGTGGTTATCACAGATAAATACGTCTTCTTTGGCACAAACAACAAACTTGTTTCAGGATGAAACCGTCACAAACGTCATTGATGGGAAAAACAGTTATCAGCCACAAATCTGAAGAAGACGTCTCTTTCTGTTTTTGTTGTTGAGTATCAGATAGAAAAATGACTTCTTTAATTCGCTTCGACTAACCATGTCGTTTTTATTTACGATGCAGTCATGAGATGCACACAGACCCAAACTGACATTTTCAGATCTCAGATTATGAAAGAGAAGCTCCAAATCTTCAAAAAACTTTTCTGAAGATACCGAATGAACAGTGTAGTGTTGTCTCACCTGACAGATGTGCAGTAGTGGAGAGGTGTCAGAGTCAGGCTGCTACAGGGAGCACACCATGGCTGTTGACGGTTTGATCCTTGCTTAAGGGCACCTCGGCAGTACTCGGGAAGTGACCTGACATCTCTCAAGCTACCAGACCAACTTCCATACTGTAATGGTAAATGGTAAATGGACTTGAGCTTATGTAGCGCTTTTCTAGTCTTCTGACGACTCAACGTGCTTTTAAACCGCAGGTCACACCTACACATTCACACACTGATGGTAGAGGCTGCTGAGTAAAGAGTACATCAGTATTAACTCATCCATTCATACACAGTCACACACTGATGGTAGAGGCTGCTGAGTAAAGAGTACATCAGTATTAACTCATCCATTCATACACATTCACACACTGATGGTAGAGGCTGCTGAGTAAAGAGTCCATCAGTATTAACTCATCCATTCATACACATTCACACACTGATGGTAGAGGCTGCTGAGTAAAGAGTACATCAGTATTAACTCATCCATTCATACACATTCACACACTGATGGTAGAGGCTGCTGTGTAAATAGTCCATCAGTATTAACTCATCCATTCATACACAGTCACACACTGATGGTAGAGGCTGCTGTGTAGAGTCCATCAGCATCAACTCATCCATTCATACACATTCACACACTGGTGGTAGAGGCTGCTGAGTAAAGAGTCCATCAGTATTAACTCATCCATTCATACACATTCACACACTGATGGTAGAGGCTGCTGTGTAAAGAGTCCATCAGCATCAACTCATCCATTCATACACATTCACACACTGATGGTAGAGGCTGCTGTGTAAAGAGTCCATCAGTATTAACTCATCCATTCATACACATTCACACACTGATGGTAGAGGCTGCTGTGTAAAGAGTCCATCAGTATTAACTCATCCATTCATACACATTCACACACTGATGGTAGAGGCCGCTGTGTAGAAGTAAGTAATCCCATTCATACACCGCCAACAAAACAACGGGAGCAACTTGGGGTTAAGTGTCTTGCCCAAGGCCTTCCGGTTAAGAGACGACGACCAACTGAGCCACAGCCAAAACCTGAACAGGTGACACTCTGATTCCCAACCCAAGTCCCTGCAGACCGAGCTACTGCTGCTACAAAGTTAGAGAAGCCGGTTCAGGAAAAGATTCTTGCTGCGTGTAGTTCAGGCTCCTGGTTTGGTTTCTGGTTCCACTTAAACATCCTGAATGAGATCAAAACAAAGGATATGACTAAAAACTGGGACACTAATGAGCATTGTAATCGAGGCCAGTTCTAAGCAATGCCCCCCAAATGCTCAGCCTGTATTTTATTTGTTCCTCATTGATTCAACAAATCAGACAATCCCACTTCAAAATAATATGGTTAACGAATATGTGATTGGATGGTTGGTATAAAATAAGCCTATGGAGACACAGCGAGGGAGGTTGTCAGTTTTCCGATCAGTTGAGACTGTACACTATCTAGTTGTAGCCGTGTTAGCTTAGCTTGTTGAGCAGGAGACTCATTCGCTCTGGGAGATTGGAATTTTAAATGCTGTTGATTGATATTTTATATCAAAGTTGCGTCCAGTTGGGTTGTTTGGTATCTACTATAACCAAGTGGTTTAGCTGGTTCTGTGTTGGTGTTAGCGTCAGCTAGCGTTAGCGTTAGCATTAGCTAACACTAGCGTTAACGCTAGCGCTTTAAGTGAACGTAAGAGACGGAGGGAGAGCAAAAGTAACATCAAGAACCTCCTTCAGCAGAGTGTTTGTGGTTGCGACAAGACTCGGATCGGGACAGAACCCACCTGATTTAGGAGGGGAGGGATCCGGCCCAACCAAGCCTAAAAGACCCCTCATACACAACAAATAATACATTAAATATGAATTATCTTATCGCGTCCTAACATTTAGAATCTACAGTGTCCTGAAGCTTTTCCTCTAGGTGATGAATCAGAGCATCAGGGGGATGTGGTAGGATGAGTTCAAATAAACAAATCCCCACAACGAGGAAATTATCAGGAACCTGGATCCTTAAGTCACCACAGAAGGCCATGTGTCATAGACTCTGTTCTATATCAGACCCTCCTTATGTTAGACTGATGCATCACAAGAACTCATCCTCAAACACATAAACCGCCCCGTGGAGTCTCCTCATGATGTTGTTCTGACCCTTCAATTAGCCTCTGAGTTCTGCTCAAACTGCGGAGCGTCCTTCCTGTCAGAAGCTCATCGCAGAGTACGGCAACACGGAGGGGTCCTCAAGGAGCCGGGCTTAGTTTGCTTTGAAGACGGCCTCAGCTGGTGTCTGCAGATTATACATCGTCTGTCAGCACAAATCAGCAATCAGCCGAGAGTAATTGCGTTTAATTAGTGGATCTGTTGGTAAGGAAGAAATGCACGTACATAATGAAAACACGGAGATGCAGATATCACCACACGCCGCCCTCCTCTCTGACAACACCAGTCAAAACACTCCATGATGGAGAAGAAGGAGCGCCGCCAGCGAACACACGAGTCAGCAACACGGCTCGCATTAAAGCTAAGCATTAAACACAGTCACCGCAGCCAGGTCGTTTAGCTGCACCCTGCAGGAACACACACACACACACACACACACACAGCAGGTG
>NC_083621.1:30296942-30371942 GCF_963584025.1 Labrus mixtus | reverse complement strand
ACAGCAGCAAGAAAAGTCGAGAGGTTCATGAAGGAATGCACACACACACACACACACACACACAAGCACACACACACACACACACACACACACACACACACACACACACACACACACACAAGCACACACACACACAAACAACACTTTTTTACACACTCGAAGCTCCGGAAAACATTTTCATGTCTGAAATCAAACGGACTAATTTTTCACTGCAGTCTGTCCTGCACTTCCTCCTCGTAGTCCGATCCAGAGCTCTGCAGATGGGTGCACTCAGGTCTTTAACGTGGTGATCGGTGAATCTTTCCACCTCCAAGCTGAACAGAACTATCAAATGATAACAAATGTAAAAAAGGAAGCACCAATAGAAAGCAAATAAATGGTCTTTGAATGAGTTTAAGTTTAGAGTGATCTCCATCAGGATCCAGTGAAAGTTCTGCAGGTGGAGTTTTCCAGGTGTTGATCCTCTGAGAGGAATCTGTTTGTCAGAGTGCTAATGGATTAGAAATGCAGCTTACATGATTTCCTTCTTCAGCCTCACATGCTGACAGATAAACATGAGCACAGAGCGGACACTCTGCTGACAGACTCGTAATATTACCCCAAATGTCCACACACTCTGTGCATCGGATTGTGTTTTATTTTGAAATTGACCGGACGCTCTGTGTTTCTTTGTCCGGGTCGATCTAGTCTGTCCAGCTTGACGCGTGTCTGCAGCGTACTCCAGTGAAAGTAGAATCTCAATCTAAAACGGAGCAGAACGTAGTGGTGCTGCTGACACGCTCTGGAGACGGACTGCAGCGTCCTCTGTGGAAACAGCGGCACAATGCATGCCGTTGAAAGGCCTTGGCGCGCACAGGGTATGTGGAAATGAGGTCACTTTGTGTTTCTTCGTTGTAGACGCACAGCACAGCTGGAGCTCCACACACACACACACACACACACACACACACAGCCTCTCTTACTCTTCTGCGACGTTCAGATTGAAAGAGAAACATCAGAGGGATGAAAATATCGCAGCTTGCATGTCAGTCTGAACTGAGCTACAGTCCAAGCCTGACACAATAAGAATGGAGTATTTCACCATGTTCTCCCTCTATCTCAGTGTCTGATTCACAAAGCAGACATCTCTGATATTCAGAAAGTGTAGGTGCTCGGTGCAGTTAGCTTGTGGTTAGCGTGTGAATGTGGAGAGAAGTGATCTTTCCTCTGTGCAGAGTTTGTTGGTTTTACTCTCTAAACTTTACATTATCGTCTGAGTCCTCTGCTGCAGCGCTCGCCACCTAAGCAGTGTGTGTGTGACATCAGGAGACAAACTGTACCGTCACGCATGACCCCCCCCCCCATCCCCTCCGTGGTTCAGGTTTGTGTTGTTTACCGCCGGGCCCGCCAGCCGCTCCATCACACATTAACCCTGGGGCCCGGCTAACGAGCTCTGGTCGCGCTGCACTCCAGCTTCATTAAGGAAACACTAACCACAGTGGGATAATAAACTCCTCCCACCTACTGACACACACACACACACACACACACACACACACACACACACACACATGATTCCTGCTCATTCAATTAAGACAGCACAGGAAGGTTAGGACGAGCGTCAGGGGAGGAGGTCAGGAGGAGAGAAATAAGAAAATTTCCAATCGTGGGTTCAATTCCCAGCGGGATGTGTGTGTGTGCGTGTTTCTGTGTGTGTGTGGGGGTAAGTGTGTTTCTGTGTGTGTGTGGGGGTAAGTGTGTGTGTGTGAGTGCAGTGAGTTGGGAGTGGAACACGTCTGATGTTCTCAGATCACTGGTCCCTCCTGGTATTGTTAATGCATGTTCCTCGTGTTCTGGTGTGCAATTTAGACGTTCTACGCACCATTATGTTCTTAATTGGGCCGGGAGCTTCTTCTCAGCTCCTCCTCCTCTTCCTCCTCCTGGTTTCTCTCCCTCCTCCTCCTCCTCCTCCTCTTCCTCCTCCTCCTGGTTTCTCCTCCTCCTCCTCTGTCTTTGTGTCCTCCTCCTGGTTTCTCCTCCTCTTCCTCCTCCTAGTTTCTCCTCCTCCTCCTCCTCTTCCCATCTTTGTGTCCTCCTCCTGGTTTCTCCTCCTCCTCCTCCTCCTCTTCCTCCTCCTGGTTTCTCCTCCTCCTCCTCCTCTTCCCGTCTTTGTGTCCTCCTCCTGGTTTCTCCTCCTCCTCCTCCTCCTCTTCCTCCTCCTGGTTTCTCCTCCTCCTCCTCCTCTTCCCGTCTTTGTGTCCTCCTCCTGGTTTCTCTCCCTCCTCCTCCTCCTCCTCCTCCTCCTCTTCCTCCTCCTCCTGGTTTCTCCTCCTCCTCCTCCTCCTCCTCCTCCTCCTCTTCCTCCTCCTCCTCGCCCCGGCTGTGAGGAAGGAGCTCTGTGCTTCCAGTAGCTGCGGGGTTGTGAGCGGGCAGCCCTCCTGAGATAAGCTGAGCTCTATCGACTGCAGGAGACGGACTATTCACCCGCCGCACGTATGTTAATCTTCTGGACTTTTTCAGCGGCGGGGATCGAGCTAAGTGGCCTCGGAGATGTTAAAAATGAGGCTGGCATTCGGCGCGGCGGATACTTCAGAGGTAATGTGTTTGGTAGTTAAGGCGGAGACAGTGACTTATTCCCCCTCCGTCTTCAGCCAGCCAAGACGTCTTCAGCACCATCTGGACGGCCTGTTATAGCTCCAGCAGCACGAGCACGCCGTCATTTTTTAAAAGGCCTTTTTGTATCTCTACATGCAGAAAATGGCAATTTGCTCATTAAGGTTGGAGGAGATGAAAGAGTGTGGGTTATAAACAGACCTAATGGGCGAAGTGTAATTAACTTTTTGGAATATGAAGAGACAAAAATCATCAGGACACCCCCCCCCCCCCCCCCCCCCCCCCCCCCCCCCCCGACAGCCGTGTGTTCCCGTGCAGAGAAATCGCAGCAATTTTAGAGGTCGTTTGATATTCTGACAGCCGCTCTGTGAAAAATAGATCTGAGCAGGTATTTTAGAGTCGCTGAAAAATCCTTTGGCACATGTGAAACAAATTTGGTTTGGCTCTGCCCGGCTCCGATTGTGTGCCATCTAATATTAGTATTTGTATTAATTATCTTAAATTAACTGTCAAAGTGCTTAATTAGCATTATTAATGCTGTGTGGCACAAGCGCTAAAAAATGAGAGTGAATATCTCAGCCTGACTTCATAGTGAGTTGTCAAATAGAGTTAATTAGACTAATTAATAAAACTTTGAGGGAGAGACTCATTAAACAGAGACAGAGCGAGGCGAGAGGCTGAAACGTCTTCATCGTCGCCTCATCATCATCAGCGGTGGCGGCGGCGGTGGCGGGGCCAGCCAGCCGGGGTCAGGCTGTTGCTGGGACTGTGGAGCTGCCAGGTCGGGGATATGAAGGTGCTCTAATAAGAATGCGACAGGTCAGAGGACAGGTGTCTGCTTATCATCTCTAAGTTATTGCCAGCAGAGAATAAAGCCTGCAGCCTTTAAATGAGGAACAGTGCAGAATAAATCAAAACGCTGCAGACAACAAAGAAGACTGCAGGAGATATTTAGGAGGAGAGAACGTCCTCACACAGACAGGAGCTGCTCAAATCAAATCTCTCTCCCATGGAACACTTTTAAACCTCCCCCACTCCGTCCGGCTCTTCACACATCTCTCCTCTTGTTCGCAGCTTCTGAGTTATATTTCACATTTTTTCAGACTTCTTCGGCCATATTTGATTTTTCTTTTAATCGATGAACTTTAAAAGTAACCAGTCCAGATCATGCAGCGTGTTCTCATTCACACACAGAGGACGTAAAAAGGACAGTACTGTGTGAGTAGATGACTCTGTCGGAGGTCTTGTGTTTTTTTTTGTTTAATACTTTCTTAATCCCTGAGAGAAATTCTGGTTTACTCTCTGTTATTTAGAGACATGCTTCTCACACACATAGTCCTGAATCACACACATGAACCAACAGGACCTGTGGACATGCATTAGTGAAGACATGTCAGAGCGGGGCTGCTGCTCAGGGAGCGCACCAGAGCGGGTGGAGGGTCGGTAACTTGCTCAAGGGCACCTCAGCAGTACTCGGGAAGTGTTCTGGCACCTCTCCAGCTACCAGATAAACTTCTGTATTTTGGTCCACACTGGAACTTGAACCGGCGACCTACTGGTTGCCAACTCAAGTCCCTACAGACTGAGCTGCTGCTGCCCTCAGAGGGAGGTCAGGAGGTGAATGAAAATGGCGACAGTACAGAAGAAGAGAAGAGAGTTGAATCATGATGTGAAAGTTGTCTCTGTGTTTGTATAAATGCAGACGAGTTGAGATCTCGAGCCACACAGACGCTGCGCCGGGAGATGACAGCTCGTCAACGTGACTGTCAGGTGCTGGAAAGAGGAGGAGGAGGAGGAGGAGGAGGAGGAGGAGTTCAGACCAACAATATGCGTCCTCCTCTAATAAACTCCTTTTCTCTGTGAAATGATTCCCGCAGTATTGATCGGAGAGCGTCCGCGGTGGGCCGAGCTCTCGGCAGGTAAATCCGCGCTGACAGCTCTGTGGCGGCCCCGTGTCGTCCTCGGGTTTCTTACATTTGTCCTCCTGCTCCAAACATCCTGACTGTGGCGTGTTTGCGGCGAGCTGGACATTAAATATTCATGTGGAGTTGCATAAGAGCGGATCTCACAGGCGCACAGCGGGGCCATTTATCCGGCCTGCGCTGAGACGAGAGCTGGAACGACATCCTCCCCCCTGAGAGGGACCCCCACAGGGTCTGATGAGCTGGGGGGGGGGGGAGTATGGTCATGCAGTCTTGTGGCAAATATTCCAAAAAGCCAATATGATGCTCCATTTGATTCCTCATCAGAGAGCGGTGGAGTCATTTTCAGGCTAACAGCACGGAAAGAGAGCGAGCGGCGTGCAGGAGCTGGATTTAACGTTTCTACAACAACATTACCTGAGTCAATGTTTTTATTCTCTGACTCCTTCCTGCTGCTGCCTTTTAAACACAAGGTGAACCAAAATAATGAACATAAAAGCAGCGCTCCGTGTTGATCCACTAACACTGTCTCTTCTCCCTCATCAACCAATCAAAATCAAGGAGAAGCTAAGCACCTGTGACGTCTCACCAACACGCTGAAATGAAGGCGCTGCAGAGAGGTGTGAGGGAGCGGTGGCACAGAAAAAGAGTGTTGGCAGGAAGTTGTTCAGCGCTAACCGCTGACAGTTTGAGATCGACTGAAAGAACCTTGAACGCCACACGCCAAAGAAACAGAACGGTCCCTTTAAGACCAGTTTGTTGAGGCAGGTTGTGATTTTTAGAAAGTTCATAAAGAAGCGAAATAAAAGTGTGTTTCACTCAGGCTGGGTTAGAGGAGAGCACACACACACACACACACACACACACACACACACACACACACACACACACACACACACACTAATACATTAACTGGTTATTCCAGCTTTCTGTGACACCTCTTTTGAGCTTTTTCCATTATCCTCCACAATTCCAACCTCAAGGGATTCAATTTCTCTTGATTTTCTCTCCATTTTCAGCCGGACTGAACTCCATGATGTGTGTGTGTGTGTGGCGTGAAGGGGGATCTATTCTTCAGCTGTTTGGAGCGGCGAGTGTCCATCAGGGGGACTGACAGACGACAACACAGCATCTGCCGCCTCATGGCATTTCTGTTATCACACAAAGGCATTTCTCTCTCCCCCCTTCTGTCCTTTCCATTTCAGATTTCATTTCAACACTTCCAGGAAAAAGAACAACAATGAGGCGACTGGGAGCCATCATTGTTACTGCAGGGGAGCCAATCAGGGAGCAGCAAAACAAGGCGCTTTCATCTGCAGCTTAGACTCGGCTCTGTGACAATACAGGGCCACAGGTACGGCCTGTGTGAGTGTGGGTGTGTGTGTGTGTGTGTGTGTGTGTGTGTGAAAACACTCAGCAACACAATGCAAAGCTCTCACATTTCCCCACACATTCATGCATAATTATTAAGTGTGTGTGCTTTTGTGTGTGTGTGACTGTGTGTGTGTGTGGGGGTGTGTGTGGGTGTGTGTGTGGGTGTGTGTGAGTGTGTGGGTGTGTGTGTGTGTGTGTGTGTGTGTGTGTGTGTGGACTGAAAGCAATCACTTTAACCACTGCTCACACAATGTGCTGTTTTTTGAATCAGATGGGAATAATGGCTTACAAGCTCTAAGCCCATGTCCAAATAGATTTAGGTCCATGCCCCCCCCCTCCCCCCACATCCCCAAGCCCCCACCCTAAGGAGAATTCAGATCATTTAACAAACAGCCCCCCCCCTCCTCGTCCAGTAATTCCACACTACTTAAGCTCTTTATGACACAAATATCCGAGTGAATGAGAAATAATTTAGAAAAAGCGTGAGCTAACAAAGAGCTGATAACTCTGCAGAGGAACACAACAATAACACAGGCTGAGGGGGGGCTCTGTATGATATGTCGGCTTGGCAGGAAACTAACTGCAACCCCCCCCAACAGGCCCTGTCTCTGGAGAAGCAGCTGGTTCAAAGACTTGGAATACGTAATTAATATCCAGACATCGCGGTGCTGGTTCACCTTCAGAGAGCGGCTCGTCTCTGCTCCAGAAACACAGAAAACCTGACAGCCAATTTCATCTAATCACTCCACTTACTCGTACACGTGTTGTTTACCCGGACAAACTATAAATCCAACTCCAACAACATGCACACACTGATTTCAGCATAAATGAATACAGGATAGCATCACAGGAAAGTAGCAGTCACGGAGGAGACGTTTACATCCTGAAAACAACAGCCCAACTTTCACTTCCAGTTCATCCACAATATTTCCTGCCGCACTTCGAGTAAAGGCGGGATCAGCTGATGTGAGAACGCAGCAGGTAAAATTCAGGAAGATTCAGCGCAAGCGAGCAGGGACAGGTTAGTAACACGGAGGAGGCGGGGCTTATGACCTATTCTGCCATTGGCCAGCAGGGGGAGCTCAAGACGGAGGAGGCGGGGTTTATGAACTACACTGCAGCCAGTCAGTAGGAGGAGCTTAACACGAGGGAGGCGGGGTTTATGAACTACTGCGGCCAATCAGCAGGGGAAGCTTAACACTCCCACGCTGCTGTTGCTCCGTCCATCTTAATTTACAGTCTGGTTATAACCTTGACTCTTCCATAAATATTAAAAGAAAAATTCAATAAAAAAAGGGCCCATGCAGGTTAAAAAACGCCAGAGTTGTCGTCTTTAAAACATAATCATGTCCACATCAAGCAGCATGTTTGAGTCATTTACTTTGGACCAAATCTGGAGCCCTGTGAGATTTATTGACCAGTAAGGACACAGTTACGAGGCGTTAAATATCCCAGACACTTTATGGTTGTGTCTGAATCCTCGTGCACATGCAGACCTGGAAAGAGAAAATATCTACTGACACTCCTGCGCTCAGCTGCGTCCTCGTTGCACAGAGTTGATAGTGTCAATAAATGAGTCAGTGGAAGCTAAATGATTCAACCCTGCTGGTAATTAAACATGGTGCATGAGTCACACAGCAGAGGAGGGTCATTACGAGGCACGGAGGAACAACGAGGAAGCAGCGCTGAGAATAAACAAGAACATGCTCTGATGGCATTTTTTTAACGATGACTTTTGAAAATTTTGTGACATGCAGAACGAGAGCAGATTCACTTCAGGAACGTCTTCTGCTCTGACAGAGAAGCACAAATATTTACCTACACACACATGCAGCCTGTTCTCCAGCAGTGATCAAATAAACACATTGAATATGCTTTATGATGTGGTTTAAAGATAAAAGTAAAGCAGCTCATCGAGGCGTGCGTTATTTGATTGTTAGAGTGATGAGATCTAACGTGATTCTGTCTGAGGGTGATTTTTCTCTCTGCTCCGAGGTAAACCCATCTAATGATGGAGCGAGTCAGCGTGGAGGTATCATCCAGCTGCACCTGAACAAACTGCATTCTGAAGCGTTCTAATTTGTCAGGTGTGATGTTGGCACGGTTCTTTGTGGTTTTGAACGGCTCGGATGAGATAAGAGGATTCTTTGAGGCCTGATGCGTCACCCAGAAGGTTCTGAGGAAGCTCCGGCAGCGTTTTGGATGCAGCTTAAGACGAGATGCGGTAGCTCGCAGCGGATACCATCAGGGCTGCAGGTCATAACCATTCTGAGAGGGGGGATGGACAAAAAAAGGATGACCATATTTTCAAACCTCCTAACCGGGACCCTTACATTTTATCAGAAACCCCCATGTATCGTAGTCGTCAGCGGCGTTTGTTTCACTGATGTAGATTGTAACAGTTCTACTTCTAGCCTGTACCCACTGTTTGTTTTGCCTTGTTTTAATACAGCTTTGTATGTTGACATTTCCAGCGTGGGGGACTGAAAATAGACGCCTGCAGTGTGTGCTAAATCGTAGCATATTCATTGGCTGGTACTTTTCAAAGGAAGCTGTATAACTCTCCTGTGGTTCTTTGGAAAACGCTTACTTCCTGTTAGCATGATAAAGCGTGCTACCTGTCGTTACGCAGCATGTCCTGTTAGCATTATTAGCTTGCCTACCTGTCTTTACGCAACAGCTCCTGTTAGCATGATAAGTCGTGCCACCTGACGTTACACATGTCCTGTTAGCATGATAAGCTAGGCTAGCTAAGCATCATCTGCAACCCTGAGATTGATTGTACAGACCAATCAGTGTTGTTAGCATGGTGTGTTGTTTTGGTTGGTTCGAACAGGGACAGAGACTGTTCAAACCGGGACACATGAGTGTTTATAGATATTTGTGGGGACTCGGGACACGGAGCTTCAATATAAGACAGTCCCGGTCTACTCAAAAAGAACGATGGAGAAGTGGCGACCAAGCAACAAAGTCAGACGCTATAATAATTTTTTTGACCTTTAAATCAGCGCTACATTTACAACATAACAGCGGAGAAGAAGATACTGGGGACCAGAAAACATAATGAAGCAGTTTCATTGTGAGCGCAGAGATCACGAGGAATATACTTCCTGCTGTGTCCTCACATCAGCTCAGCCTGAATTCACACATTCACGCATGCTAATCGTTTTCAGGAGTTGAAGTGAAAGCACCAATGATTATGCGGCCTTCAAACTCGTCTGCTCTTGCACTCTGATGAAGAAATCGATCATTCAAGTTCTTTATTGACTCTTTAGTTTAAGTCATTGATGTTTTTGTTTCCTGCAACCGACAGTGTTTTAGAAAATCATTATGATGAGAGCAGATTCAACACATCGGGATCGGAACATTATTATTCTGAAAGAGTTGAAACGTGCCGACCCAGGCCTTAGTGACCGAACCCTGACCCCTGTGTTAGATGTTCTCTGGTCATTGTGCATGATCACACTGTCGTATATGTGTCATCAGTATGCTGCGGCCTCTGTCCTCTCTGAGCTCCTGTGTTGCAGCTCACAGATCACCAATAATAATCCTCTGATTTCAACATGGAACAAACACAATCTGCACAGTTCATCTGTCACCTATTTGTCCCACACTGACAGCTCTGTATAAAAAGATTCATTCAGTTTCAGCAGATATCTGGTCCAACTGAGTCCACCAATAAGTGGAATCTGGGCATCAAAGAGCGTCCTGCAGCCCGATAATGAAAGAGAATCCGTCCAGAATTGTATTCCTGTCGATGTCACGGCGTGGAGAGCGTCCTGGGATGTGCAGGTCTCTGAAACAAAGAGCAGGATTTATTAAAAATACACTGCAGCACCGCAGGAACGCGATTAGACTCTGATTAAATACATGTAAGCATTTAGCAGACGTGATGTTCACAGCTGGGGGGGGGCTGATTTCACCCCCCTCTCCGGCTCCACCTGTCCTTCACTTTCCAGTGAGCTCCATCCTCAGTCAGCTGATTTATAGGTGTTGGAAATCTAACGCCAGGTAAATGTGCCTCAGCGAAACGTGCTGCTTAAAGGGGCACCTTGTAGTTTTATTAACCTTTATTTAACCAGATAAGAACCCATTTAGATCAGGATCTCTTTCACAAGGGTGACCTGGCCAAGAGGTCAGCAGCACATGTCAAAAGAACAGTTACAATTAAGTGAAAGTATAGATTAACAACATAGTGTTTTCAATAAAAAGAAAGTGTGGGAGCTGTGACACAACAATAAAACAACAATTTAAGATTTTAAAAACACAGCACTGTTCAATGGTCTCACGCTGTCTGTCCCTCAAGATAGAACGGAAAGCTCCAAGTGGAATAAGTTCAGGGACTTTTAATTCAGAGAGTAGAGTAGAGAGAGTAGTAGAGTATTCCATGCCGAGGGGGCAGCAAAGCTGAAAGCTCTTTTTCCTGATTCAGTCCTTACCCGAGGAACAGATAGAATAAGTGTAGTACAAGAACGCAAGGCATAGCGACTGCTTGTTCTCCATAATAAAGCACACAAATATAAAGGAATCAAGCCTAAAACAGCCTTATAAATTAGGGTCAGCTAATGTGCGTATCTGCGTGCACTCAAAGAAGGCAAGTTCGATTTCAAATACAATTCACAATGGTGGGTGAGACAACTACAGCCAGTGACAAATCTCAGTGCCGAATGAAAAATAGTGTCCAAGGACTTGAGACATTTGGATGACACACTCAAATAAAGCACGTCCCCATCATCAAGAATGGGCAAGAAGGTCGCTGTCACTAATTTCTTTCTGACCCTCAGAGAGAAGCAGGTTCCATTTCTAAAAAAGAACCCAAGCTTAATGCGAAGTTTAGTGACCAGATTATTGATATGAGCTTTAAATGAAAGCTCCTCATCTAGGATAAAACCCAAGTACTTGTAGTTTAAAACTTTAAAACTTGCTCTATAGGTTTTCCTTTAGATGTTACAATATTTGTAATGTTCTGTGGTAGCACCTTTGTATGAGGGAAAACCATGAGCTTGGTTTTATCTGTGTTTAAAACCAACTTAAGATCATATAAACGAGACTGGATAACATTAAAAGCAGCTTGTAAAAACTGGGTGAGTGAGGTTGAACAGCAATAAATAATGGTGTCGTCTGCATAAAAATGATACATTGCATTTGACAAGTTATTACAGAGATTGTTTATATAAATTGAAAATAAAATGGGTCCCAGCACTGAACCTTGGGGCACCCCTTCAGTAATGTCCAGAAAGGAAGAGGTAGTTCCAGCCACCTGAACACATTGTGTTCTGTTGGATAGATAATTGGCAAACCAGGCAGCTGCATGTTTAGATAAGCCAGTGTGATGTAAGGCTTGAATCAGCAGGTTGTGGTCTACTGTGTCAAATGCTTTTGAAAGATCAATAAAAAGAGTGACACAATATTTTTTGCTGTCCAGAGCTTCAATTAAATCATTTAGGACCTTCAGCCCAGCTGTAACAGTGCTGTGCTGTTTTCTCAAGCCAGATTGGAGAGGAGATAAAAGACCTGTAAGACTCAGGTTAAAAATATGTGAGAGAGGCTCAGCAATAAAATCAGCAGCCAACTTTAAGAAAAATGGTTCAATTTTATCAGGTCCTGCTGCTTTACTTGTGTCCAGCTTCTTTAGTGCATTGTTTACCTCAATGACAGATACAGACGTAAACTCAAACGGGCAAGTGATGGGTCCACTCACAGCCTGCGGAGTCAAGGGTGTGTTAAAACTAGCCAGACCAGCAGTTGTCAGTTCAGGGTTTAGTGACTCAAACAAGGATCCAGCAGAAATAAAATGATCATTAAAACAATTTAGTATGTCTGTCTTATCAGACAGTGTACCAGATTGAGTAGTACCAGTAGTTTGGAGACCCAGAACATATAGTTTCAGTTTCAAACATACGACTGAGTGACTTCTACATCCTTATGTTTGCTTTTATTGCTGCGACAAAAATACACAACCAGAGACGTAACACAGGTGAGTCCTGCTGATTCATGTTACCGTTAAATCTGCTATACAAGTCGCAACTGTATGTAAGTCTTACAGGGCTTTCACACCTGCAGAAAACTCCTGAAAAACTCCAGATATCTGCAGGACGGTGAGGTTCATGTGTGAACACAAACAGCTGAATGTTTCTCTCTTCACCCGGAGTTTCTCCTCCAGCCTCCTCGTATTTATTCTGCAGAAAGTCAGAGTGATCTGATGTGAGAACGCAGCAGGATATAATCAGGAGAATTCACCTGGAGCCAGTGGGAGGGGGTGGTGACCTTTATTCCCTGTGATCGCTGCACCACCATAGACTGTCTGCACGCCACCTCTACCATCTCCGTGCTCTAATCAACCTGCTGCTGCATGTTTCCTGTTCTCTAGTATGTTCTTCTCCACTCTTTAGTTCACATTGAGATTCTCTTCAACTACACATAGCAATGATACAAACACACATATTCTCATTATAGAGTCATATGGAGGACTCTACTGCTGCGTCCCCTTCTTCTGCGTCTTTTTATTACATCACGTCTTACCTCAGGAGACCCCCCCCCCTGTCTGACAGGGATAGTCTCCCTCTGTGAGGTGAATGTGTGAACAACCAGGTCAGGAGAATATCTGGAGCAATCCTCCTGAAGTTATCTTGATATTTTGCAGATGTGAAAAGGGCTTTTGTCTGTGTTTGGGGGTCACACCTCATCAGATCATCGAGCCTTTACTGACTTTGGTCGGAAGGGGGGAATCCGGCCAGTTATCTTGTGCTACATATTTTTGAGTAGTTAACGACTTAAAGAGGATCAGAAAAGTAACCATTATGATGTCATAGTGAAGATGGACTGGTCTCCTGAATAACAAAACTATAAATGAATCATTTCTGCTGGTGGTAACATTTGATTGTGTTGTTTGAATAGACTACACACCTGCAGAATGATTTAATACACAGTCTGTGTGTTCCCAGCCTGCAGCAGAAGAGAATGTGCACATTCACAGACGAGGTGTTTCCTCCAACCTTCCTCGCTCTCCGTGGTTTCCTGTGAACATTTCTCTGTGATGCTCGCACATCACAGACGCTGCCTTCAAAACACTCACCTGTCTTTGGAGAGAGAGAGAGAGAGAAACCGTTGGGTGGAGAAAAAGCAGAAATAACCTTTGAGCTGCTTTCCAAGTCTTCAGATGTGATGGGTGTGATTTCCTTACAATCACAACATCTCTGTGTGAGTCTGTCAGCCCTTCAGGCGCTTTCAGAAGATTCACACAGTTCACGTCTTTCTGCTCTCCGGCTTTAAAGAGCGTCAGCTGCTCTCGCTCTAATCACTTCCAACACTTCTGACCTCCTTCATTACTTTCTCACACAGAAATGTTTCTGTTTTTACATCTCATGGCCGTCATATCACACGATGAGGATTGGAGAGTCATCATACTTCTACTCTTTTACTTTTGTTAGCTTAAAAAAAACTTTTCTTCTGGTTTACTGAATAAAATTATCCAAACTTCTTCAATAACTTTCCAGTGAGTTTGATTATTGATTGTCTCTACATGTTGTGATTAAGGAGAGTTTCCTGAAGTCTTCTTGAGTTTGGTTGTCTGTCTCTATAGGTCAGCGAACACAAAATAACATTTCATGGTTGTTTGTTAGCCCTTCAGAAACCAACGAGTGGCATCTCTCCATCTGCTTTTATTTACAGTCTGCATGGAACGCTAATACATTTTGTAAAACACAAAAGCCAGTTCAGTTGGAAAAGAATCTGAAAAATGTCGGACGTCACTGTTTGTTTGTGGTTAGCTAAAACTCAACAGTCATGCCTCATTTCCTGTTTACATTTTCTAAATTTTGCAGTGGAAGTGTCACAATGTAAACCGGAAACACCTGTCTGCATCAAAATCGAGATCATCACATGTGGAAGCTAAATGCCAGCAAACGATTTGGGCGAGAACTAGAGGCCATGCACACATCATACTGAGCTAACTATTAGAAAACCAAAAACTACATTTAAGGGTCGAGAGCTGTCGGAGGAGCTCTGAAAGGTCGATTCTCTCAGAGACCAAGTGAAGGGTCCGACTTTAGAGAAGTGATGAGCATGAATCCAGCCCGACCTCTTCTTGTTGTCATTAGTAACATATTCTCTTCTTGTTCAGACTCAGTCTGGATATGTTGTCAGGGTGATGGATAACCGTCTCTGCAGAGCGAGTCTCCTTTGTTTCCACATGGAGAATCGCCCTAACTACAGATTTTAATATGTAAACGTTAGCAGGGAGGGATTTTTAATCCAGAGCCGACGGGTCGGTGGATCAGAGCGGAGGGAGGTCCCTGCATCCATCATGTCAGAGAGTCGCAGCGGAGCAGGCGTGACAAACGACCCTCAGCTTTTCAGACCCCGAAAGTCCCAAAACAGAGCGAGAGGAGTCGCTCGTTTATACCGCCGAGCCGCACAGCGAGGAGGGGACAGCCTCCTCGCAGTGCGGCTCTCTCAGTGTCTGTGGGGGTGTTTGTGATGATGTGTAAAGAGGTTCAGGTCTGACACACACCTCATAGACACACACACACACACTCTGTCTGTAACTTACATCAGCCTGCTGTGCTTGCTTGTTTGCCGAGGCCACAGATAAATGCGTCCACGCTGCATCTATTTTTAAAGCTGCTGTTTCGTGTCTGCTGCAGGATAATGTGGTCTCTGTTTCAAAGGGAGGGGGCAGGGAGGTCTGCCAGGTACAGGTAATACATGCAAGTGGGAGGAGATCTGTTGTCACACTCGTATCAGCGTGTTTGAACACAGATACATGTCCTCTGCGTTAGAGAAAGGCTTTTTTAAAGGTTCCCTGCTTGTGAATAGAGACAAATCGAATATCAATCCGATACTGACTCAGGTAGCTAGATCAGGTATCCTGACCATGGGCCGATCTATACAACTTAGTTCTATGCTGTTTTATGTCTACAGCACGCATATGTGGTTTTATGTTTACAGCTCGCATATCTGCCTTTTCTCGGCCAAGGAGGCACCAACTTCAAAATGTATTTCACATTTCTACTACATATAGGACCCAATGTCAATACAGATTCATGTTTCAACGGGTGAAGTATCCCTTTAAGTGTCTTGCTCAAGGACACATCGGACATGTGGCTGCAGGAGCTAGGGATCAAACCCTCGACCTTCCAGTTGAGAGACGACCGACTCTGCCAACTGACCACCACAGAGTTTGAAATTGAAAGACATCATGAGAGTCGACACTAAAAAAACAAACAACAAACAGAGAACAGAGACACTAATTAAATCAATAATACAAAAAACTGGAAAACAAGATGATTAATGAATGAAATAATAATAAAAATGATTAAAGAAGTTTAAAAAAAGAGCAAACCCATCACACGCACGCACACACACTGATTTATCAGAACAATATGAAGCCCACTTTACTCCATCTCTGTGTGAAGCTGAGCTGAGGTCATCTTCGCCTTCTGCACGATGACTCGCTGGGTTGATTCGTCGTCATTGAAGGAGAAATGAATTCACACACGGCCGAGCTGTTTCCTGACCCTCGCTGTTGTTTCGTGTTTTGGACCCTCTGAGCTGCCGTCTTTCTCTCTCTGCAGCTTTCCTCAAGACCGTCAACATATGGTGGCTCGCTTTGAGAATGAGGCCAAGTTCTCTGGCAGCTAGAAAGAGGCTCTGCACACACACACACACACACACACTAACACAGATAGAGTACGTGCACCAGAGGGCACACACACACACACACACACACATGCCCACACACACACACACACGCTCCTGCTTGGGGAAAGTCTTTGGATGTTTTGTTGAATTGAAAGCAGAGAGCGACCTGAAGCACAAGAAAGCCGCTGTAACCTATTTGCAAGGTAAATGCAGCCTCGTTACACAGCGGGCATAAAAAGCAGCGCCGCCGCCGCCGCACATCACATGAAAAGCCTCCATTGTTCCGCCGCTACATGAACACACTCTGTCTCTCCATTGTGGAAATAATAAAGCAAGGGAGCCTTGTTCTGCGGGCCTTTCATTCCAACAAAGACAAACAGCGTCTGATTCTCGGTGTTATTCATGCAGCCCGCCGCTCCGCTCCACACAACAAGAGAAAGCATCACCTGCTGAAAAATGTGACGCGGCTTTCAACTCATCAGGTAGAGGAAATCTTAGGAGTTTGTGGTTATCATAAGGCGCTGCGCCTGTCAGATAAACTCGTGGAGCAGATATGAGCGCTGCCTTGAAGAGGGATGAGAGGGATAAAACATTTCTTTATTATTTTCACATTATGTTTGGCTTGTACAGCCAATTATCTACATTACACACCTGTGTTTCTGTCTGCACCAAATATATATAATACGACCCTCATGAAGAAAACTGAGATGGTAAAAACATGGGAGGGCAAGACAGAAACGTAAAGGGTGAAAACAGCAAATAATTAAAGGTCCAATCAGTGAGATGTGTAGTGAGTGAAATTATAAAGTGAGCTTACTATATGATCAGACAGCTCTCTACAATGTTTTGAATTTGGACTGCAGCACCCATTTTAAACATTAGGTGTCAGAGATACATATTGCTGCTTTAAGATTTAAAGTTGATCAACTTTACCAAAGCCATAAAGTTTCTTCAGCGGCCCCTCACTCTGTTATATAAATTGACAACCTGCTGGAAAACTAATTATCCTCAAAGTGTTTTCATTCTCATGTTGTCACAGACTGAAGCTTCGTCACAGTCGTCAAACAAGGTGCCCTCAAGTGTCTGCAAGACCCTCCAAAAAAGAGCGAGAGAGCATGCATCAATTTTAGTTTTGCAATTTTAGTAAAAATCGGTTAACAAAGATGTTAACTTCGATATCAGTTAATCAGTTAATTATTTCAATAATAAACTGAAGTTAAAATAAAGGTTAACCGTTATTATTATTAAAAAAGAAACAAATTAAGATGCCATGATTAAAATTAAAGAAATAAATTATACAAAATCTACTAATAAAATAAACTTTTTTTATTCATCACGTCCCCTGACAACCGTCAGAGTGATTTCTCATCGCAACTGTTGTTTATAAAAATCACTCTTGCTGCATCGCTAGAAAGCTACTATTCTTGTAAACTATTCCAAGATCCAACCACCACAGCAGCTACAATCTACACATCTGCCAGACCAACACAGCAGCTACAATCTACACATCTGTCAGACCACCACAGCTACAATCTACACATCTGTCAGACCACCACAGCAACTACAATCTACACATCTGTCAGACCACCACAGCTACAATCTACACATCTGTCAGACCACCACAGCAGCTACAATCTACACATCTGTCAGACCACCACAGCTACAATCTACACATCTGTCAGACCACCACAGCAGCCACAATCTACACATCTGCCAGACCAACACAGCAGCTACAATCTACACATCTGTCAGACCACCACAGCTACAATCTACACATCTGTCAGACCACCACAGCAACTACAATCTACACATCTGTCAGACCACCACAACTACAATCTACACATATGTCAGACCATCACAGTAGCTACAATCTACACATCTGTCAGACCACCACAGCTACAATCTACACATCTGTCAGACCACCACAGCAGCTACAATCTACACATCTGTCAGACCACCACAGCGGCTACAATCTACACATCTGTCAGACCACCACAGCTACAATCTACACATCTGTCAGACCACCACAGCTACAATCTACACATCTGTCAGACCACCACAGCAGCTACAATCTACACATCTGTCAGACCACCATAGCTACAATCTACACATCTGTCAGACCACCATAGCTACAATCTACACATCTGTCAGACCACCAACCAATAGGCAAACACAACTTTCTGATTAATTGTTCTTACCCTCTTTGATTGCAG
The DNA here is from genome assembly GCF_963584025.1 of Labrus mixtus. NCBI lineage: Eukaryota > Metazoa > Chordata > Actinopteri > Labriformes > Labridae > Labrus > Labrus mixtus. Next base: position 30,354,199 of record NC_083621.1, on the reverse strand, counting down.
CTCATGTGACCAGGACCTTCCATTTAATGTTGAAGGATACTATAGCCAATGAGAGCCTCAGTAGAAACTGGACTCTTTCTGTCCCCTCATTGGACGACATAACACCGGATACAGACGTGTCAGTAAAAACAGGGATAACAACAGGGTCATGAGAAAACGTTAACAGGTAATATTTTTAAAAACAGGGTCATGAGAAAATGTTAACAGGTAATATTTTTAAAACAAACTAAATGTAGTCATCAACTTTCAGGATGTTTCTTGTTTTTGATCGGGTCACTCCTTCATTTGGGGCTGGGTTAAACCATGAAGCAGGATATTTTGACACCGTCGGTCAGTGTGTGGTGTCTCTGCGGCTGAGCGGTGTGGAGAAACGATCAACCCTTTATTCTGTCGGGTGTTCAATAACAGCACAAAGCTTCAGATTATGTGTGAACGTGTGCACACTTCAGGATTCTATGGTCAGATCTGCCTCTGATGGGGAACACTCGAGCTTCTCTGGACAGTCAAATCAAATAGAACTGTCCTTGAGTGTGGAGAGCAACACAGAGACGGAGCAGAAGTACAAACAGAGAAGTGTGTCTGTATTATAATATAATTATAATCCTTTCATGTCAGCCTCCTGATGTCGTCTGTCTCTTATCTTTTTGTTTACAGGCTGGATTACACGGATTAGGTGATTAGGCGATGATTTAACGAGTGTGCCACTCTGCAGTTTGTGACGTGGAAACATTCAAATTAAGACAACTGATCGATTAACAAAGATAATCACTTCTCAATGTGAAAGCTTTTCTCTTATTATCAGAGTTAATCACTCAAATAGAAACAAGAGTTTGTTGTTAGAACCAAAGAGGACTTTAACACAAAGGACATATTACAGATGATACCTCACACATGAATACTAATACTTTTTTCTGGACCCATTTTTTCCCCATTTTTGCTTTGTTAGTGCGTACAGTTGAAGAGAGACAGAAACTGTTGGGAGACCCACGGCCACTGCGACGAGGACTGTGGCCCCTGTACATGGGGCGCCCCCGAATGCTCATACTTTTTATGATACAAAATGATAATGTTCTATATAAGATGGACAGTTTGCTTCAGAGACATGTTATCATTGATTTTATTGTTTAATATTTTATGCTTTTATTAAGATATCTCTGTTGTGTTTACAGGGATATTACTTTCCTTGGCGATTACAGTTGGACAGAATGCACAAGATTTTGTTTGGACATTTTTATGGAAAGAGCAGAGAATGCAAAATATTTATTTAGAACTGAGAGAAAAACAAAAATATATACCTCATTATCCCAAGAAAGAAAACTAACAGCAGCCTGTTGAAAACAGACATAATCGTTTAACTTAAGTCAGGCATATAGCCAATCATAGATTTGGATTTAGGCGTGGCCAATCCAGTTTCCAGGGGGCCCATGCCGACCTCTCTGGAAATGCCCCTGCTTGTCCATAATTTTATTTAAAAAACTGTTGGAATTTGAAAATATCTCAGCAGTTCTGGATGATACTCAATGAATTTGTCGCCTTTTTTCAAAGTTCAAAGTGCTGTTTGGATAGATCCAAGATGGAGTCACAACATTGAAAAACAGAGACCATCTGAGCATGCTCAGTAACAGTAGAGGTACTCAGAAATAAGGAAGTACTCCGATAAGAGCTATCACATGGCGTTGTTTTTAATTTTTGTAAGTATTACTGAGGATTAAAGGAGCCCTTTTCTAACAGAGTGTCTTTAACGAGGGTTTACTCTAACGGCTGTATTAAAGAGGGTTATTGTTCTCATTCAGGTCTTAATCAGATTATTGGTGGATTAAGAGGCTCCATGTAAACACACACTGCAGACACACACACACACGGCTCACTTAGTGAGCATCATCTCAGCCAACAGACAAACACACCAAAACATCAGAGCAGGATTCTGATGTGCTGAATAATGAAAAAAACCTTTTCTCTGAGGTAACATTCAAACATCACTGAATTGTATCCACTCCTAAACTCACCTGCTGCGCTGTCATTGGCTGGAGGAAACACACCAGCTCCGCCCAGAAACGTCCCGAGTCAACCAGAACAAAGCAGAACAGTAAAATCCAGTCAGAGGACAGAGTCTCTGCAGACACAGTCACCACCACACATGTATGGAGGCCCAGAAGAGACGATGGAGCAGCTTCACTTTAGGAGAAGTCTGTACTTTATTTTGAAGGAGGAAGCTGCTCATTCTATCTTTAATTGTTATTTGAGTGTTTGGTGTTGATCACTGTAGGACTGTTAGGACATTTTTGGAGGCAGAAATGTTGGGCAAAACCAGACACCAGCAGGTGTCAGTAGTAGCATTATTCTCCGTGTAAAGCAGGAAGTAATCACAGTTGTATTGCACTAGATCGTCTGCAAAGCATCACTATATACTGATGTTCATACAAGACTGTCTTTTGGTTGTTTTTTCAGGTGAGAGATGATATACATTTAATTTAAGTATATATTCATGTATTGAGTAATGTTTGCATGTTAGAAATGTTGTTTGTGTCAGATAACAAGAAAGCTAACTAGCACTAGCATCAGTAACCGATTTTGACACACGTGTAGCATGCTAGCTATGTTTAGCATTCATGACTGTATTGGTACATACAATGGTCTGTGTTGATTTTTTATAAGATGCTATATGCATTGTTGGTTCACAGAAACTGTCTTTTATTGTGAGGAGAAAGCTTAATATTTAATATCTGCTGTCAAATATGTGTTTAGTTTTGAGACTGATAGCTAAGTTACATTGTTTATTTGGACTCTAAATCTTTGGGAGCTGGTTTCCTTGGATATTTTTAAAGGACTTCTTAATGAGCTGGAGACAGAAATATCTGACTGTAGATGTTTTAACATACTCATATTGCCCCTTTTTAATCCTTTTTTGTTGATGATTTATGACACATTTTGATGAATGTTTCTTGAATACAATTCTTGAATTTTGTGATTCCTTTATTTATGTCTGAAACCCTGTGAATTGTGCTGCTGCCTGTCTTGGTCAGAACGCTCTTGTAAAAGAGATTCTTCATCTCAATGAGACTTTTCCTGGCTAAATTAAAAAATTAAAAAAAAAATTAATTTGTTCCTGTAAACTAGTGTATTGCAGGAAGTAAACACAGTTATTAGCATTAAACAGTCTGCAAAACAGCACTATATACTGATGCTCATACAAGACTGTCTTTCTGTTGTGTTTGCAGTTACCAATGCTATAAATAAAGACAACTTTCTTCTGGAACCCACATAGTCATTATTCAGCGTACGTTACTGAAGAACCTGCATGTTTATTTTTTACGGTGCATAGTTGGTGAAACTTGTGGAAATTTGAACCAAAACATGCTAATCTTTTGTCCTAAATCATATTTTTGATTTAAAGGTAGAACACTGACAGCATCACTGTGTTAGTCTGCATGTAAACAATGGAAGGACCTCACAGTGATGGTAACACTAACGTGTGAGTAGGAGCGATACACACACACACACACACACACTGTACGAGGGATGTGTGTGCGTGCCAAGTCTGTGGGTCAGCAGGTCAGTCGTCTTAAGTGGCAGCAGATGGTCGGTGGTTTACGTTTAATTAATGTCAAGAACAGAGACGGAGAGAGAGAGAGGATAGAGCGAGGTAGACGGACACACACAGAGCTGCTGCGCTGCTATCTGACTGATCGATCAACATTTACAAAGAACACTATCATCTCCCACTCTGCCTGACGTGCATATTAAACGTGCACAAGTTTACACACTCTCTCTCCTCTCACAACACACTCACACAGGAACACATTTATATGCTAATGGACTGCTGCTAATGCACCGCTGCTGTGTGCGTCTGCATTCACACAAATCCATAAATGTTTGTCTATGAGTGTCAGGGAAAGAGATAGTGGCGTGTGTGTGCGTCCCCCGAGCTGTAACCAGCGGGAGGAAGCCATTACAATCAGGGTTTGCATTTAACACAGAGGACAAAGATTCAGGTGCAATAAAAAGCAGCAGTGTGGAGGAAAACTCTGCAGGAAATTTACAACACAATCATATTCTGATGCAGAAAGACGAGAAAGAGAGGGAGGGAGAGCAGCTCAGCCTGTTAGCACGCAGCTAGGGATTGTCGCACAGCATCTCTCGGAGTCTGGAAGCAGATTATGTGTTCTTTCAGAGATCACTGACTGAGCCGTTTAAAGATACACGCCCTGATTTTATTATCGAGACGGAAAGAGCTTACATGGACAAAAATAACCCAGACTGCCTCTATTTTAACAAGCAGAAACCTACACAGCTGGAAAATGAAGACAGCAATCAAGTATCAAGTAACTGCAGTTCCTCCAGTGTCCACTAGAGTATTTCTCCTGCAGAGAGTCAGTCCTCATAGAGCCCCATGTTAAAATGTCCAACTTTACAGCTGCAGTTCTTCCAGTGTCCACTAGAGTCTGTCTCCTGCAGTGAGTCAGTCCTCATAGAGCTCCATGTAAAATAAACATGTTTACAGTCTGGTACAAAAACAGTTTTGGTCTCTAGAGCTCATTTCTCTCTTCAACTGTACGGGCTGAATGTTTATACAACTCACCTGTTTACATTATATTAAGGGTTAAAGTGATGTAGAATTAGGGGGCGTGGCCTCTTTGAGTGACAGCTGGGAGTTTGCTAGGTGTCCCATCAGCTAACAGACTAATAATCTGTGTCTCTGTGAGCTTTAACAAGTCTAAACTCCACTTTTTACAACCAGTCACATTAGAACTGTATACTATTTACATGTTAGCAACAATTAGCAGCTATCTGAGTCTGAGGGAACCATACCTGCACTGTTATCTTGTTATTAGTTTATACATCTGCAGCAGCCTGTGCATGGAGTCATGTTTTGGTTGGAGAAGAAAATAGCCTCCGAAAATCTGCCTGTCAGTCAACCTGTGGCCCTAAGCGGTAAAAAAAACAAAAAAACAACCAACCTGGATTTTCCCCATCCAAAAAACCACTCTCTGCTTTCTTTGTCCGATCTTCCCTTCAGGAGCTGGAGAAACATGCACCACCTCCCGGCCTCTCACATATCTGCTCTGAGTTTTGGGGTGGAGCTGAGTTTGAAGAAGGGGAGCTCAGAGGCAGCTGAGCTTCTAAATAAATAACTATAAAGAATGCAACATATCCACAAGCTCTCCACATATTTCTCCTTTTTATTCTGTATATATCCTCCAACATTTCTGTGATTTCATCACTTTCTTCATTCATTTCACCACAGAAAAAATAAACACGGTTATTATGAGAGTCTTTTACAACATGTCAGCTTTACTTTGAAACGATGACATAAGACGTAGAAGTGACGTTTTAAAAACTTATCTTTCTCTGAGTTTTTTGACCTTTCGTACACAAAGGTGTTTTTGTACACTGAAAACTCTCCTTCAGTAAAACTCCTTCTAGGGTGAAGATGTTCAGAGACTCTGTTTAAGGTGTTTCTGTGTAGACGGGGAAAACAGAGTGTCACGCTGAGCGCCGGTTTCTCCTCCGTGTGACGTCATCATGCGACGTTGTCTCTTTAATTTTCATGAGATTAGAGCGATGGACGACGTAGCCAAACTAGCGCTGGTGCTAACGTTGCTAACTGGACTTTTTACACACTCACACATACACACACAGTTACTTTCCCACTATGTGAACAAGCAGAGATGCCTGATTGGACGACGGAGGTCACTCCCGGTCGGACTTCAGGTTGGTGGGCCCCCTTTGAAATTAAAATATTGTCTCTGCAGAAGCAGTAAAGGCTTTTGCACACTCTGCTTTTTTCCAAATACGTTTTTTCTGATCCATATATTTGATTATGCACAGAAACCTTGCACACTGAGTCCGCAGTGTTTATTTTTCTATGTTTTCTATGTGTTGCGCTGTTTGAGACAAAATGCCTCGTACTCATCGCGCAGAGTGATCGAGCAGTCAAGTTGATTTAGAGGTCCTATCGCTCATTTCAACTGGCCTTTACGATTTTCCCATTATAAATTCCAACCAATCAGAGAGCAGTTTCCTCGCGCATCACACATTTGGGTCCGCTTGTAAATGTCCCTGTGTGAACACAGACTGGAACTAACTGATCCATGATGATGATTCAGACCAGAGCAAACGATCTATAGGTGTGAAAACATCTGTAGTTCACTCAATTACTGTGTACTGCTGCATGTGTGTGTGTGTGTGTGTGTGTGTGTGTGTTTAAGTGAAGTGAGGGCGGGTGAGACTAATGGAGGGATGTGTATGAACAGGAATTCTATCTGTCCGTCTCTCTCTCTCTCTCTCTGCCTCTCCATATTTCACTCTGCTCTATTCTCCCTCTCTCTCTCATAAGTCAGCATCAAATGGTCCCAGTGTGCAGCCGCGTCACCCGTCCGGCCCGAAGGCATCCATTAAGGACTGCAGGAGCCTCCAGCATCTTTATTCACCAGCACTCTGCCTCCATCCTTCATCTCCTGCAGGACGAGTGAGGGAGCACAGTGATGGATTACATGAGTCTGTGTTACGGTCATGAGAAAAAAGTCGGCAGATATTGAAGTAACTTTAAGAAGAGAGCAGGTGAAAAAGGTAAAGAGGACTGTTCTCCCATCAAAGCTTTGAACGCTAGCTTCAGATTTAATACTTGCATTAACTACATTATTGTTTTTAGTTTCCAAATTCTCCTCATGTTCACCGTTCATGTTGTCAGTTTGTGAGCAGCTTTACATGATCTTATTTATCTGATACTGTAAAAACCCTCATTCCAGCCTCTGACTGAGATACACTCTGATCCTGTATTTGATCATGTCTATAAACCCCTCTATTTCAGCCCTGCTCAGAACAGGCTGTTTCTGTGTTTGTACCTTTAAATATGTAAATGAGCGGTGTCTGACCACGCCCCCTCTCTGGAAGGGCTCGGGTGTCTCGGTCTTTCTCGCTCCATGTCCTACTGTTTACAGTGAGAAGGCAGACTCAGAGGGCAGAACAAACACCTATATGTGGGAGTGTCACCCACCTGGGGGAGGGGCTACTGCCCTTTGTGATGTCATGAAGGGAAAATCTCCAAACAGCCTGTTTGAGCACACATTTTCTGAAAAGTGGAGCAGGCAGAAGACGGAGAGGATGGACTTTTCTCATCATCGGGGGTTTTATAGACAGACTAGAGACACATATTTGAGTTAGAGGAACATGGTGGAGTGTATATAGAATAATATGTGACCTTTAACACTGCAGCATGTTTTTTGCTGAGAAACATTCAATGTGACCTTAACTTTGTTTAAAAGGAGGCCAGCTTTGACGTACTTTCCAGCATGTGTTGTTGCTTCTTATGTGAACATTGTTGCGGCCCGACTTTCGATTGCATGCTTCAAACTTTTTGGATTATTTGGACTACTGGTCCAGGCATTGATTGGTTTCCATTCATCGCTGTGTGGTATGAAAATCTATTTGCAGACTCGAAGATTGCTTCACTTCTGTAATCCATCACCCTGAACATCAAGTCAGAATTGATCAAACCTTTTTGTGTGTGGTACGCTGCACTTTAAGAGCAGATTGATTGCAAAACTCTGCACAAAATAACTCACAAAAATAATGTTGCTGACAAAGAAATAATGCACACTGTAATGGATTACACAAAGCGACCCGCAGGAGGCTCTGTGATGCATGAACAGAAATGGAAACCAATGGATTTCTTTGGAAGAAAAACATCTAAATAACTTTATCCACACGAGCATGTGTTGCTGGGATGTGAAGTAAAGTGTGCAGGGTTTGTGGCAAACATTCCAGCTATAAATATCTTTGAAGTAAAGCCGAGTGTATGCTCATTTCTTCTTGTGAACGTGAAGCCGCTTTAAAAAAAGAGGCCTGATGTTATCCAGTAAGAAGCCTTAGATTCCAGGTTCATTTGCGGTGCTAGTTCAGTATCTTTGTGGTCATGCTCTTGTTCGTCCTCTCTTATAATGATGTGTTTAGAGGCCATTGTTGTCATGCACTCTCACTACATTTCCCAGAAGTCCCATGAGTGATATCTTTGACTTGTTTTTTTTTCAGGCTTTTTGGATATCAGTGCTCATATTTTCTGCTTCATTTGGTAGCTCTTTTCCTCGCTGTCGGTCTGGCTGGAGGTGGACGACGACTGTTTGGTATCAATCAAAGTCAGAGACGAGCAAAAAGGACAGTTGTTATTATAAAAATGTCACAGGCTGTTATTTGAAAACTCGGCTGACGGTTGATGGAAACGTCTCCTGACAGACGGCAGCATGTGCAGACAGGCTGACAGACAGACGGGCGCGAGGAGAGACACGCACACAGACGGACAGAAGGACAGAAAAAACAGATGCTGGCTGATCTTTTCTCGTCCCCGGGGCGATGGACAGATTGGTCTCCATGGATACAGGATTAAAGCAGCATAAGAGCATCCTGCTGTGAGGGCATGCATACATGTGTGTGTGTCAAAGAGGATTTGTGTGTTCGCCCTGAAACTATTTGAAAGTCTGTGATCTGGATCTTATTAACTTCATCAAACCAACAGAGAGCGACGTTTCTGACGAGGGGACTTTCAAAGCTAACGTCCCGAATCGTCTTGAGACACCAGGGAGTCAGCAGGAAGTGGACAGAGATATGCTCATCATGATTTTTATCAAAGCGTCAGCAGCTGCTTAAAATCTCAGTGGATCAGACCAGATGAATCTAAAAGACGTCATCGGTGTTCTGACTCTTTCTGCACCATTATCATCGGGTTAACATTTTATTTATTTGAAATATTTCTAAAGACCTCCTGATCAGCCTCAAGGGTGAGGCTGATCAGGAGGTCTTTGAAAGGTCTTTGAAAGGCCCTCCTTTCAGACAGGATCTGAGCTCTTGTCCTCCGTGTGCCGAAGCTAAATAATCTTCAAAAATGTCACATTACCAAATCCTTGATATTCAGATTCTTTGTGGGATATGAGTCACAAGACCTGGCAACCCAGCTGGAGGCAGCGGTAGGTACGCAAGTAACCCCCCTATACCCTGCATGTTTCACTCCTCTCTACGGCTGCCCAAATACCTCTTCTTCGCTCGGTTGAAAATGTTAGCAATGGGTCCAAAGAAGAAAAAACCTCATCCAGATTTCCCTCCTCTTAGTGCGAGACGTTTACCTTTCTTGCCCGCGAGCCACATCTCTATATACCATGCATTTTGTAAGGTAATGTGTCGCTTATTCACTCGCCGCTTCCAGTCGCCTTTTGGATCGCGACCTTCGATTGACCGTGACCTTGATGACTGAGAACGTACACAGATATTTTACTTCAATTTATTTGAACGTGAGCCGAGAAGTTAAGACTATTTCACATCACAAACGTCTGTCTGCAGGATGTGTGTTTCATGTTGCATGTCCCTTACGCAGGGTACAGACTGTTCAGTTTTTAGGCCGTTCCAGACGAGAGTGGATCTATCGTGGTCATATCTTTGTGGCTCCTAAAGGCCGGCCCTGCCTCGCTCTGTGAGAGAGGGCCGATCTCACGGTCGAGCGATAAAAGATGGCCTGCGACACGGTGTCAAAATTTAGGACGATCATCTCTCAATGTGAATGCATCTACCATCTAAGTCCACTACGGACCAATAGAAACGTAGCGTGAAATGATGCAGTGATCAGCGCGACGACACAGGCGCTACACTAACAACAACAACAATGTGACTTTTCTCTCTTTGATACACTGCCATTACAGTGAACCTCGTTTCCTTGGCCACCACATGAACGCCACTACAGGAAGAGCTCGCTTTATTCTGACCGCCAGGGCAAACTCGGCCGCACACCAATGATGCTACTGACGTCGCCCCGCCTCGCCACCTCACACCTCGCCGCCTCACACCTCGTATCGACATCATGAGATCTGTGTCGCAGTGTGACCGCAATAAACATAAAAGATTGAATCAGTCTCAATCAGAATCCATTTGTTTGTTAGCATTCAGCGCAGCCCAGAGCCAATCCTGTGTGTGTGTGTGTGTGTGTGTGTGTGTGTGTGTGTGTGTGAGCACTTTAAACTATTCAGCCAATCACTATTCAGAGCTGCCCCTCATTTGTGAGTGCTGTAGAAGGGCCATCAAACGTCACTGGATTGTACTCATGCTTTCAAATTGTTTCTAAGTCACACACACCCTCACACACACACACACACACACACACACACACACACACACACACACACACACACACACACACATATATGCATGTTGATGTGCAGGCCTTGCCCCCCCCCCCGCTCGCCTCTGATCGATCACGCTTATAGCCGGGCTGTGTTTTGGCAGGAGGGCGAGGTAAGTGCAGGGAGACTGAGCTCTAAAATGCCACAGGCCTAATTAAGGATTACTGTGGATGAAGTCCTAAACAGACACACAAACGACCCCCATGAGGTCTGTGTTGCACAACGGCTCCCCGGTGGATCTTTAGCTGCCTCTGATTTAGAGAGACAGGAGGGCAACTAAAGCCACTCTGCCTCGCCCCAACAGCCCTCACGTGCGTTTATGAACGGCGTCTCTAAACGTTACGCTACACATCCTTGTTTTGTGAAACCTTTGAATGATTTGTTTCATAAGCTCTGCTCACACCAGATTAGCATCACCTGGGTATGGAAGCGATTAGTGATCATAATTCAAATGATAAAGCTAATTTGAAAATTCAAATGCATTAACAGAAATGCTTTTTAATTTTCAGAATACGGGTGAATTATTTGACTCAAAAATAAAATGATGATTAATTTATCTAATTTGAATTTTAGTTTTCAACTTCAAAAATGCACATTCTTTGACTAAATTAAAATGAGGAAGAAAATGACATTTGCTTTATCATTTTAAAAAAATGCCCCGCTAAATCTGTATCATAATTCAAATGAAAAAGCTAATTTTAAAATGAAAATACAGTAACAGAAACAAGTTTTAATTTTCAGATTACAGGTGCATTATTTTACCTATATTTAAAATGAATATTCAGTCATCCAGTTTGCATTATACTTTTACTCTCTATGTATGCATATTGTATGACATCATTCAAATGAAAACGAAAAGGTCTTTGGCTTTTCGTTTTCAAACTTGCCGTGCTAAAAAGTGATCATAATTCAAACCAACTCGAAAATGAAATGGCAAAGTGGACGGCGCAGGAAAGTGACGTCAGACTCCAGCTCCCAGGCAGGAGAACGTAATATTTACAGTCTATGAGGCGAGTGGGCAGAACGCGCAGTACGATGGGTGGCGGGGTGAATCTTTAACACTAGGGCAGACTTTAATTCACACTGTGATACAGGTGGCGATCAGAGTGTTTTTTTCAGCGCACACTGAACTTTCAGCGAGACGACGCAGCAGCTTTATAACCAGAGCTGCCAAGTCTCACGCATGACACCATGCCCACTATCTCTGACCGTGAGAGTCACTCAGCATCTGCACGCTGTGAAATTCACACAGACGTGTCCTAAGACCGGTTTATTGATAGATTATAGATCACTCTCTTCTCTGCTTAACTTACCGGAAGTTACATTAAAAAAGATTATCGATTGCATTTTCTGTTTCAAATAATCTCTCCAGCTCTGTGCACAAAGTGTCTCTCATCCTCTGTGCGTAATGGCACACACTCTCCCTCTCGACCGACTGTATGAGCTCTCTCTCCCTTTCAGAGATTGTTTTGTAGTTATTGAAAGAATAATCAACTACAACGCCAAAATTGAATCAAAATCAGGGCAACAACTAGTTTGGAGCTTGTAACAGCTTTAAAGATTCACCCCGCTACCCATCATACTGCGCATTCTGCCCGCTCGCCTCATAGACTGTAAATATTACGTTCACCTGCCTAGGAGCTGTAGTCTGATGTCACTTTCCTGTGCCGTCCACTTTGCCATTTCATTTTCGAGTTGGTTTGAATTATGATCACTTTTTAGCACGGCCAGTTTGAAAACGAAAAGCCAAAGACCTTTTCGTTTTCATTTGAATGATGTCATACAATATGCATACATAGAGAGTAAAAGTATAATGCAAACTGGATGACTGAATATTCATTTTAAATATAGGTCAAATAATGCACCTATAATCTGAAAATTAAAACGTGTTTCTGTTACTGTATTTTCATTTTAAAATTAGCTTTTTCATTTGAATTATGATACAGATTTAGCGGGGCATTTTTTTTAAATGAAAAAGCAAATGTCATTTTCTTCCTCATTTTAATTTAGTCAAAGAATGTGCATTTTTGAAGTTGAAAACTAAAATTCAAATTAAATAAATTAATCATCATTTTATTTTTGAGTCAAATAATACACTCATATTCTGAAAATTAAAAAGCATTTCTGTTAATGCATTTGAATTTTCAAATTAGCTTTATCATTTGAATTCTGATCACTTATCGCTTCCATACCTGGGGACCTCTGATCATTTGTAATAATTATAGACACTAAACCAGAACCAGACATGTCTGAGACCAGAGCGCCCCGAGACCAAGACCAAGACCGAGACCAAAGCAGGGCCTGGATATCTCTGAAGATTCACCAGAACAAATAAACCTTTACCTTTTACCTTTTACCTTTTTTTTTTTTTTTTTTTTTTATTGATCCCTGCAAGGGGAAATTTCAGTTTTTACACTCTGTAGTCATGCAACACACACATAGGCTGAAGTATATACACACATGCACACAAACAGGATCCTATGGACATGCACTAATGGAGAGATGTCAGAGTGACAGAGCTGCCCACAGCGGGCGCTCCTGAGCTGATGGTGGGGTGGGGGTTTGGTGCCTTGCTCAAGGGCACCTCTGCAGTGCTCAGGAGGTGATCTGGCACCTCTCCAGCTACCAGACCAACTTCCATATTTGGTCCGCACCAAGACTTGAACCGGCGACCCTCCCTACAGACTGAGCTACTGCCGCCCTAAAAAAGCTAAAAGCTTGAGCTTTGTTCCTCCTTTTCCTCAAACTGAACTAGAGACCAGCGTCTCAGACTGACTCCACAGCAGGTCCTCTAGAGTCTGATTTGAAAAGTCAGATCAGTGCCGAAGAGTTTGGAGTGAGAACTACAGACAAAAACTACAAAACAACGTTAGCTTGATTTGAAGCCTCTGACAGTGTTATTACACAAATCAAGAGAAACATGATGAAGGGATCAGAAGGCGTGAAATCCTGAGAGACTTAACGTTTTCATTGTGAAGCTCCAGCGTCTCTGAACCCTCACAGATCTCCCCGAGGACCAGCCGGTCCCCCAGCAGTCCTCCTTCACTGAAGCAGCGTCTGCAGAGTTTCACCACAGATGTGTCACAACAAACCAGGATGTGGAAGCTGAATCAGTGGCTTCAACTGGAGTGAAAATTCAAATCATTGTTTTCATCAGTCATATTTCATCGTTAGAACCAAATTGATGAGGATTTAAAATTCACTTTAACTTTTCCTTTACTGCACCTGTTCAGAGCTGCAGCATACGTTACCATGGCGATACAACCGGGTAAGAAGTGAACCACCTTCGTAGAACTGAAAACCCAGGGTTAACCCTGAAGTTACCTCCATAACCCTAAATCCTGCTTCAGGTCCCAGGTTTTTATGGCAGGTGGATTAGATGATGAGAACCAGGTGATTGTAGTAACAGAAACCCAGCTCAGCCCGCCACGCCCTCACACTGCCTGAGACTGAGCGCCTTACTCCAGACGCACACTCCAAACTTTCATCTCACTGTCGTACATGATCTAACAACATCTGATTGAACCACAGAGCTTGTGAATCTGGATTATTTGCTGCAGCTGTCCTCAGTCGTCTTTATTTGATCAAACAGCTGAAGAGAGACAGGAAGTGTTGGGAGGAGAGAGAGTGGGGAAAGACATGCAGCAAAGGGCAGAGGTCAGATTTGAACCCACGTCCACTGTGACGAGCTACTCTGTAGCAGCGCCGCACGAGTGGTCGCATGTTACAGCAGCTCCTGCCCGTAACAGGGTTTTTTCCTTATTTTTTATTATTCTAGCTCTTTTTTCTAGCTTCTTTTTCGTTTATTACTTCCATAATCCACTACCACAAGATGGACACAACTCTTGTTGAGTTTGCGCTGGTATTTCTGCTGTTTTTCACTCTACTGTTTACATCTGGGACCGCGGGGGTCTCGCGTAGCAGTGGCTCTATTGTTTACACCCGCGATCAGCTGTTAGCCCTCCGTAGCACTGCGAAGCTAACCAGCGAAAGACCTGATGTTCCCCGCGAGCTGAGGAGACGGAGACGGGGATGCCGTGCCGGGGTAAAGTGCCGCAACAAGAGGAGACGTTTCAAACCTGTCCTTCCCTCAGTCATCACCGGGAATGTAAGCTCTCTTCCCAATAAGATGGACGAGCTAGCGGTGCTAACCCGGCATCAGAGGGAATATCGGGAATGTAGCCTAATGCTATTCACGGAGACCTGGCTAATGGAGCTAACACCGGACTCAAATGCTAAGCTGGATGGTTTTCTGCTGATGCGGGTTGACAGGACAAAGGAGAGCGGTAAGAGGAAGGGAGGAGGGCTGGCGGTGTTTGTGAACGATAGATGGTGTAATCCGGGGCACATCACTATCAAAGAACAACACAGCAGTAAGGACATTGAACTGCTAGCTGTTAGCATGAGACCTTACTATCTGCTGCGGGAATTCTCGCATGTTATCGCGATAGCTGCGTATGTTCCCCCCTCTGCTAATGCAAGCTCGGCGTGTGATGTCCTGCACTCTTTAACAAACAGGCTGCAGACACAGCACCCACAGGCCCTCTTCCTTATTACTGGGGACTTTAATCATGCCTCTCCTTCCTCTACCCTGCCCACCTTCACACAATATGTCACCTGCCACACTAGAGACAATAAAATACTGGACCTTTTTTATGCCAACACCAAGGAGGCATACACCTCATCTCCTCTCCCTCCCCTTGGAAGATCAGATCACAACCTGGTGTACCTCCTGCCTGTGTACAAACCTCTGGTACACAGACAACCAGGTGTCACCCGCACTGTTAAAAGATGGTCCGATGAGACGGAAGAGGCTCTTAAGGACTGTTTTGAGACAACTGCGTGGGAAGTGTTCTGTGATGAACATGGGGAGAACATTGACAGTCTCACACACTGCATTATAGACTATATTAATTTCTGTGTGGATCACACCGTACCCACCAGGAATGTACGTTGTTTTGCCAACAGCAAACCGTGGATTACTCCTGAAATAAAGGTCCTCCTCAAGGACAAAAAGAGGGCTTTTAGGTCAGGAGACAAGGAGGAGATGAAGACTGTGCAGAGAGAGCTGAGGAGGAAGATCAGGGAGGGGAAACACATCTACAGGAGGAAGATGGAGGAACAGCTGCAGCAGAAGAATGTCAGCGGAGTCTGGAAGGGCCTGAAAACCATTTCAGGTCACAAGGACTCCAACACTGAACTGGTTAGGGATCAGGAATGGGTGAATGACCTGAACACTTTCTTCAACAGATTTGAACAGCCATCCACCCCTCCCCCTACCCATTCCACTCTGCTGCAACGACCACCGTCTGCCCCCGCTGCTGACTGCACAACCCCCACCTCACCCCCCTGCACATCACTCTCTGCTCCCCCCATCGTCAACCCCATCCCCACCTCCACGCCTTCCAGCACACAGCCCCCCTTCTTCAGCCTGTCACTCACAACAGCCCAGGTGAACAGAGAACTGAGGAGGCTGAAGGTCAGAAAGGCAGTTGGTCCGGACGGCATCAGCTCCAGGCTCCTCAAATCCTGTGCAGACCAGCTCTGTGGGGTTATGGGGCACATGTTCAACTTGAGCCTGAAACTGGGGAGAGTACCAGAGCTCTGGAAGACATCCTGCGTGGTACCGTTGCCAAAGATCTCCCGCCCCGAGGACTTCAACCACTACAGGCCAGTGGCACTGACGTCACACCTGATGAAGACCTTGGAGAGGTTGGTCCTTCACCACCTGCGCCCCCTGGTGAGCTCATCAATGGACCCACTGCAGTTCGCCTATCAGCCAGGCATCGGGGTGGATGATGCTGTCATGCTGTACCTCATGCAGACATCTCTCTCACACCTGGAGAGGGCTGGGAGCACTGTGAGGATCATGTTCTATGATTTCTCCATTGCTTTCAACACCATACAGCCCATGCTTCTGAGGGACAAGCTGGAACACACAGGAGTCGACCTGCACCTCACATCCTGGCTCCTGGACTATCTGACCAACCGGCTACAGTTTGTGAGGACACGGGACTGTGTGTCTGACCGGGTCATCTGCAGCACAGGGGCCCCACAGGGGACCGTCTTGGCTCCCTTCCTTTTCACCCTGTACACTGCAGACTTCTCCCATAAGACACCTAACTGTCACCTGCAGAAGTTCTCTGATGACTCTGCCATTGTCGGCCTCATCACTGATGGGGACGAGGGGGAGTACAGAGAACTCAACCTGGACTTTGTGGACTGGTGCCAACGGAACTGCCTCCAGATCAATGCGGGTAAAACCAAAGAGCTGGTGGTGGACTTCCGCAGGCGCAGACCCACTTCTCCCACACCGGTGAACATCCAGGGAAAGGACATTGACATAGTGGACTCTTATGTTGGGGTTGTATCAAGTCAACTTTGGTTATATTCTTTAATAATTATTTCTAATTATTAATAATATAAATAAAATATCATCAAACTATGTTTAATCTCATTTTGGGGCACCACCCTGTACTCAGGTAAATATAACCAAAATATCACTCAAATCAGTCTCAAATTAGTTATTTAATTACTAATATTATTAATAATTAATAACTATATTTAATAAATTGAAGGCGTGAAATCCGTACACAAAGCCTTCGCACCCAGCTTATATCACAATGCAAATACACCAGTAATCACAAACAACTGCTCTCTTAAATTATAACAGAATTTATTTAAACAAAGCAACATCAATCCAAAATCAATGAACTTAATCAAACAAATAACTATCATAAACTAATCTAAGCAAACAAACATTATCAAGCACGGCTTGTGGAAGGGGTGTGAATGTGTGTGTGTGTGTGTGTGTGTGTGTGTGTGTGTGTGTGTGTAGGAGAGAGAGAGAGAGAGAGAGAGAGAGAGAGAGAGAGAAAACAAGATGTTGGAGGGAGACAATGCACCATGTGACTTCGTCACATGTGGACAAAATGATGGACAACAAAGGAAGCTGTGTGGTTACCTTTTGAAATAGTTTTGAGCTCTCTGAGCTGAGTTCAGTAACTGTTACTTAAACACCAGAAAGCCAGTGGCCGGACTTTGATTCAACGGCGGGTACACTGGTCTTTCTGATTGTGAAAGCCGTTGACTGAAGGTAAACTAGCATAGCATTACATACATAGGTGAACACAGCAGTTCATTACAATAAAACAAATGCAGCAGCTTACAACAGATAATAAACAGAATGTGACGTCTCGTCAACAATGATGCATAATTATCAGTGGTTATAAAAGAAACATAACTATTTCTGAAACTATTTCTGCCCAGACCAAAGCTCTTACTTGGGGTAACTCCTGGTGATCGTTGCAAAGCTGGTTAGATCGTCACTCTGTTGAATGTTGAATCAACAGATTCAGGCAGGTTTCCTTCGTGGCAGATGTAGGAAGAGGGTAGCGGGATTCAGATCTTCGACCAGAGCGCTGCTCTATAGGGTCTTCTGGTTGCAGGAGCCGAGGTCTTTATGTGTCCTTGTGGATTCAGGGATCAGTGGGCTTCCTTCAGCGCTCCTGTCCAGTTGCGTTCAATGACGTCTTACGAAAAATCAAAGGAAAGAAACTCTTCTTTTTGCTCGAACCTGATAGCATCTGATTGCGCCCAAAACTCCTAAAAATATGCCATGGAAGTAGTCAGCTGAATCCTCTGATGCTTGAATTCAGCATGTGAAGAGCTACCGATACTGAGCAACCTCAGCTCTGGAGTTTAACCTATGTAAGTCAAGAGGAGGAAAGGCTTTGTCTCGAATGCTGGAGTCCATCTTGTTGGAGAGGGTATCCTCTGGTGTCGGCAGACCACACTTGAAGAGAAGGAAGCAATGCCTGGTGATTGCTTTTAAAGACTGGAGCTGCCTGTGGGTTTACCTCAGGTTCCGGTCCCCCCTTTACGTCACACGTAGGTGTGAAGTACCGCAGGGGATTCTGGGATAAAGAGTCCTTTTAGGCCTCTTTGTGATCTCAGTAAATAACTCAAAGGCACAGACTGTCCTAAGCCTGCGTGGCCCAACACTTATAAGTACCTGGGTGTTCATCTGAACAATAAGCTGGACTGGACTGATAACACACAAGCTCTCTACAAGAAAGGCCAGAGCAGACTTCATCTGCTGAGGAGACTCAGGTCCTTCAGTGTGCAGGGAGCACTCCTGAGGACTTTTTATGACTCTGTGGTGGCATCAGCCATCCTGTACGGAGTGGTCTGCTGGAGCAGCAGCACTACGGCTGCAGACAGGAACAGACTGAACAAACTGGTGAAGAAGACCACCTCTGTCCTGGGCTGCCCCCTGGACCCTGTTGAGGTGGTGGGAGACAGAAGGATGATGGCAAAGCTATCATCGCTGATGGAGAACATTTCCCACCCCCTGCATGGAACTGTAACAGCTCTGGGCAGCTCCTTCAGCGGCAGGCTTCACCACCCGCGGTGTCTGAAGGAGAGATACCGCAGGTCCTTCCTTCCTGCTGCAGTCAGACTGTTCAACCAAGCCTGCTCCCAGTAGATCACAAAACACACACACAACTGGACAATTCACTCTGACTCTGTGCAATAATAATGTTATATTAATGTTATATTATGTTTATCAAACCACTGTGAAATAACATGTTACACTTTAGCACTGTGTGCATGTCTGTGTTACACTGAATATTACAGACTACACTTTTGTCAAATAGCTGATCTATTTTTAATTATTCTTAATTTTTCTTTTTTTTAATTTAAATTGTACTGTGTTCACTTTTTGTCTGCAATCTTTGCTGCTGTAACAATGTAAATTTCCCCATTGTGGGATAAATAAAGGATTATCTTATCTTATCTTATCTTACAGCATCTGTACATGGGGGCAGCGTCATAACCACAAGGCTATGGGCGCCTCTAAAATCGATTTATTTAATAATCTGACATGATGATTCTCTCATTACCTGAACATTGTTAACATACAACAGGAGATCTCTCTCAGGCACCAAACAGTAACCAGTAATCTTTACACATAGTCCGTGTGCACTGGGATCCGTCAGCGCCATGCTTTTGCTCTGTCAGACGGCGTGCGCCTGAACCCACTGGGTCAGTTTCCTGAGTGGAGCGCAGCCACAAGCAGCTGAACTCACCGGCTGAATATACGGTCATGAGTCTGTATATTGTGTTTTATTTTGAAATTGACCAGACACTCACATGTGCGTTTCCTCATCTGACTTCCGGGTCGATCTATTCTATCCAGCTTTCCGCGTGCTTGTAACATGGTGCTGCTGACATGCTGTGGAAACACAATTATGGAAGGCGCCTTAATGTGCGACCCTGAAGTAACGCAGCACGCACAAACTACAACTTATTCCAGGTAGACGGTAACCATGGAGACAACTCTCTCACTGAACGAGAGGCAGCGAAATGACGTGCCAGAATGACCGTGCCCACATTTATGTGAAAACAAGAAGGCTCTTCATGAAGACGGCTGAGCACTGTTTCCTGCTAAAGAAACTTTATTTACTGAAGTCATGGCTTTACAGTTTCTGAGGAGGTCAAACAAACGATCATATCAGCTGTTAACAGATGGAGTCAGGACAAGTCAGATCCCCTCTGGATGCTAAGCTAACCACTTCAGACTGCAGCTCTGCAGTCACGCACACACCAACACACACACACACACACATGTAAACACACACAGACACACACACACACCAACACACACACACACACACACGTAAACACACACAGACACACACACACACAGACACACACACACACCAACACACACACACACACACACATGTAAACACACACAGACACACACACACACACACACACAGACACACACACACACACGTAAACACACACAGACACACACACACACACACACACACAGACACACACACACACCAACACACACACACACACACGTAAACACACACACACACACCCACACACACACACACAAACGTAAACACACACACACACACAAACGTAAACACACACACACACACAAACGTAAACACACACACAGACACACACACACACACACACACACACACACACACGTAAACACACGCAAACGTAAACACACACATACACACACGTAAACACAGAAACATAAACACACACACACAAATGTAAACACACACGTAAACACACATGCAGGTCTTCATTATCGTCTCGTGTGGCGGTCAGTTAGTGTGGCGGTGTCTTGCTCTTTTGATACCGTCTGTTTTCACCGAGGACGGCCGTGGCTCAGTGGTAGAGTTGGTCGTCAACCAGAAGGTCGGGGGTTTGATCCCCAAGCAACATGCCCGATGTGTCCTTAGGCAACACACTAAACCCCATGTTGCTCCCGTTGCTTTGGCGGCGACGTGTTGGTGTGTATGAATGGATGATGGACGGACCCACAGCACTCCAGTCTCTGAGTTTGTCCGTTACAGAACTAGAGAAGAGTGAGGGGTGGTCTGGGGGTCTGGGGGGTCTGGTGAGTGACTACAAGAGGAGGGTCCTGATGGACAAGACGAGGCCAGCATGACTCTAATCCGGAGATTCCTCAAGATCCATGGGCGCCGTGTTCCGTCCTCACAGCATTAAGTTGTCTCTCGGGCGCAGTCCGTGTCCTTTTTCTCAGAGTCAGCGTCTTTTTTCAGTAGTTTTCAACGAGCAGAGGGCGTTCTCAGAAGAAGCGCCCAGCGTCTCTTTTCATCGTGCTCCGTGGTCATTCCGAGTGCTTCAAGTTGAAAATCTTTCAACTTTTCGGAAAAGCGCTGTTGACGTCCCCAGCGATATTCCCTGTTATTTTACCGCCTACAGATCGTGTCTTGTCCCTTCATCCTCCTCGCTCCGTGTTTGATCAGGAAATAAACGATCTCAACTATAAAACATGCAGTAAAAAGGAACGGAGCGGGCGTTATCCACAGACTGTTGTCATGGAGACAGGATGGACTTGCAGAGCTTTTCTTCTCAGAGCACAAACACTTCATGCAATAGGTCCTGAACTCTTTTCCGCCCTGAGAAAATGCCAGGTGGACACGAGGCCTTCTTATGTTTCACCTTAACGTGTAGTGATGTCATCGTTTTGTCTGTCAGGAGGCGAGTGCAGAATGAAGACTTGATATGAACGCTGCAGAGCTCTCTGTGTTCAGGTCCATCCGTCCTGCTCGCTCTCACCTCGCAGCGGGGGAGGCACACTCTGACGTTTCTCACCATGGAAACATCATCATTCTTGTATCGATCTCGACCATGACGCCTGGTAATTATCAAAGCCACCTGCGTGTTTGTGAAAACGTATAAATCACGCCTCTAACAGCCTGAGTTTCACCCCGGAGGAAGAGGTTTGTTTCCCCCAAAACACTCGTGACATTACTCTGAAAGTGTCAGAACACGACGAGGAGTATTCAGAGTTTATTTACATCGCTTCTTCTTCTCACGTTTTAAACACTGCAGGAAGTGAGAAGTTCACAGGGCCAGTTTATGATCGTGACATCTTGTATGAATAAATGTGCAGAGACCTGAAACACTTCCACTAATTCAACTTAAAGCCCAAGTTTGAAGAGCTGGGAGATGCTCTACATCTTTACAGGGCGGCTGTGGCTCAGTTGGTAGAGTCGTCACCTCTCAAGGAAGGTCGAGGGTTCGATCCCCAGTGGTGTATGAATGGGATTAGTTACTTCTGATGGATGATACTACATTGTGATCTCTACCATCAGTGTGTGAATGTGTAGGTGTGACATAGTCAGAAGACTAGAAAAGCTATATAAGCTCAAGTCCACTTACCATTTAAAGAAACAGATCTCAGAGTGTGTTTGCTCTCTTATTCTCATGTGTGTGTTTGTGTGTGTGTGTTTGTGTTCCACAGATGGAAATCAGTGTTTTACATGTCGGGTTAATTGGGCGGATTTCACTCCGAAGTGAAGCGTCTAAGTTACATCTCTGTGACCTCAGCATACTTTGTGATTGACCTCTGACCCCTGAGGCATGAATCCAGATCGCCCCTCCCCCCTCCCCGCAGACCAGACTATCTCTATCACTCTCTCGCTCTCTCTCACACACACACACACACACACACACACACACACACACACACACACACGTTATGTGACAGTGACGGCCATCTGTGCATTGGAGATCAGGTTTATGGGGTTCCACTTGTATTTATTATCCTCAGAGTGTGTGTGTGTGTGTGTGTGTGTGTGTGTGTGTGTGTGTGTGAGAGGGAGAGGGAGAGAGTGATAGAGATAGAGGAAGTAGCAGAGCCTGTGTCCTGCTCTGTCTCAGGGGAAATCTGAGCGTTCATATCAGTACTATCTTTCTTCTATCATAGTAACCCCTGCACACACACATACACACACACACATACACACACACACTGGGAGCCTTAGAGTCTGGAGTCTTCAATGATTAATGTCCCAAGCCAAGCCACACCACAAAGCCAGCACAGCCGAATGACAAGTCACAACAGCTTGTGTGTATGTGTGTGTGTGTGTGTGTGTGTGTGTGTGTGTGTGTGTGTGTGTGTGTGTGAGAGAGAGAGAGAGAGAGAGAGAGAGAGTTTGTAAATCTTTTAAATACAAATACCCATCGATATTGTCCGTATTTCCTTTGAATGCGAGAATGGCGTGATCGTGTTTTTGTGTGTTGTCGACTGTCGACGCGTTCAAAGCGTTTCTTTCTCTTAATCTGCTCCAATCGATTCTTTGTCTTTGCTGCATGAAGAAGCGTGAAGCTCAGCGTGTTCATGTTTGATGAGTAGAACTGTTTAGCGCATCATAAATGACTCTCAGTCTCTCATGTAGCTCGGAGAAGCGTTCTCATATTTCACACAGCAGCTGAAGGAATCTTTGGACACTAACATCCAGGTTCTCCACTTTGGATGAGCGGAGTCCTGGAGGGAAGTTAGGGTTGGCCGACACCTCGAAGGGATGTCCAATGAGATCGTCAGAACACAGCTTTGAAATCTACCAGTTTGTTTTTGCTGAGAAACTTTCAAAACGTGTTCAACGGTCATCAAAAGGTGGTTAACATCGCAGTCTGGTAACTGACTGTCATGATTTTGTTTTGTATATTTTCAGAGTTTAGAGTTTCCTGTTTTATTTGTCTCTTTCTCTTCACCTCCCCGCAGAACGTAGAGTCGGAGCGAAACTCGATCCCGGAGTGTGTTATATTAAAGAAACGAGACATGACGGCAGTAGAGTGACTAACTAGCAGGTTTGTTTCACGCTACCTCTGTGCAGGCGGGCAGACGTCAGGCCGGCTGTGAGATGACAGATGTTCCCAGATGTAATGGGCCCATTTAATCTATTACATCCGAAAATAAACTGGATGTTTTAATATTCTGTAAGTGTCTGACTTCCTGTCCCGCTTGTTTTTTTCTGTGGTAAATTGATGCTCCGTGCTCTGAGATCCTGCAGAAACAGAAGCCTTGTGTATCTCCTGCAGACGACTGATGGAGCTGAGACGCAGCGCAGGAAGAACACACACTGCTAACGTAACGGAGCGGAGACGGACCTAAAACACATCTGGTGGAAGTTGGCCGTTAGCCTCTCAGGCGTCGTATCAATCAGTACAGAGACGGGCTAACTGTCTGCTTTGTAGCTGAAGGCTGCTGTGTGAACTAGCGCTGTAAAGACGTACGCTCTTCTCACCAGATGACCTCGACCTGCTGACAAAGTTACATAGTGCTGAAAACAGGCGAGCGGGCGCTCTGTGGACGTGAGAGAGAGACGTGAAAGAGGGAAAAGGTCGACGATACAACTGTGGACTCACCTGCTAACGTTAGCTTAGTAGCCTACGCTCAGAAGCTGCCTCACAGTCAGCTTTGTAACATATGATCATAAAAACAGTAACAGGATCAAGACAGAAAAATGATCTGCAAGAATCTGAGGTATTTATGATTCTAATGTTATCTTACTGCCTCACTGATCATAACATAATCCAGAAAGATATTATAACTCTGCGTGTGATCCGTTGTTTTTAAGACATTGATTCACACTTTGAATCTTCATCCCTGATGAAAACAAAGATCCTTTCTTCCTCTCCCCAGTGATGTCTGTTTCATGTCACCGCCGTGTGCAGTCCCACTGAGCTCCACCGCTGCACTTTGCATCCTGCACCCTAAGTGACAGAGACGACGCGAGTGCTATGAACGCACATTTACAAACTCCCCGATCTCTTAGAGCCACTCAAGTATTCTCCATGTCGCCGGCTCCCGGGGGGACTCGACAATAGAGCGCCTGCCCAGCCGTGCTATCTTGATTGCTGCAGTAACAGCTTCTCTCCCTGAGGACCAATCAGCCGCAGTCTTTGTCAATAAAGCAGACTGTTTTCTCCTGCCTGGCTCAACTGACCCTTTGCAATTGCTGCTTGACCCACGTCACAGTGCAGACAGGAAAATACACAGCCGGGGCGGAGTGGAGGGTCTGTCAGCCGCCACAGCTGCCAGGTGGAGAGAAGAAATGGAAAAACATTTTAACCTTCATTCCTCCTGACTGAGTGTCATGTTTTTAAAAGAAAGCCTCTGCTTCACATTGATTCATACGAACACTCTGGTTGTAACGCTTTCTTTTCGGTCTCTTGTTGGCTACAGAGATAGTTTAGAGGTTTGATGATGCGCTCATCGATAGTCAGAGTATCAGAGGTCAGATGGATATCGTTTGACGAAGCCAGCCAGAGAAACAAATCAGAAGACAAGTTATGCACCGCTGTTTGTAGCAAATCATATTTATAGTCTGTTAAGGCTTTACTGCAAATTTCCACGCACTGCGCCGTGGTCCCTCAATGCTGCACACAAAGGCGCCGTTTGCTGCCACTCTAGTCAATGCTCCACATCACGGGCCGTGGTCTGACTCCGGAGCGTGCCAGCAGCGCCACTACACTCTGCTGCATTTCAAATATGCTGCAAGTCTATTTTCACTGAGCACACTACTCTGATCTTGTAGTTCTACTGTGATCTTGTAGTTCTCTTGTGATTGTGTAGTTCTCCTGAGAACTTGTAGTTCTTCCTGTGATCTTGTAGTTCTCTTGTGATCTTGTAGTTCTCCTGAGAACTTGTAGTTCTTCCTGTGATCTTGTAGTTCTCTTGTGATCTTGTAGTTCTCCTGTGATCTTGTAGTTTTCATGTGATCTTGTAGTTCTCATGTGATCTTGTAGTTCTCCTGTGATCTTGTAGTTCTCATGTGATCTTGTAGTTCTCTTGTGATCTTGTAGTTCTCATGTGATCTTGTAGTTCTCTTGTGATCTTGTAGTTCTTCTGTGATCTTGTAGTTCTCCTGTGATCTTGTAGTTCTCCTGTGATCTTATAATTCTCCTGTGATCTTATAGTTCTCTTGTGATATTGTAGTTCTCATGTGATCTTGTAGTTCTCCTGTGATCTTGTAGTTCTCCTGTGATCTTTTAGTTCTCCTGTGATCTTCTAGTTCTCATCTGATCTCCTGTGATCTTGTAGTTCTTCTGTGATCTTGAAGTTCTCCTGTGATCTTGTAGTTCCCCTGTGATCTTGTAGTTCTCCTGAGATCTTGTAGTTCTTCCTGTGATCTTGTAGTTCTCCTGTGATCTTTTAGTTCTCCTGTGATCTTTTAGTTCTCCTGTGATCTTCTAGTTCTCATGCGATCTTGTAGTTCCCCTGTAATCTTGTAGTTCTCCTGAGATCTTGTAGTTCTTCCTGTGATCTTGTAGTTCTCCTGTGATCTTTTAGTTCTCCTGTGATCTTCTAGTTCTCATGTGATTTCCTGTGATCTTGTAGTTCTCCTGTGATCTTGTAGTTCTCCTGTGATCTTGTAGTTATCTTGTGATCTTGTAGTTCTCCTGTCATCTTGTAGTTCTCCTTTGATCTTGTAGTTCTTCTGTGATCTTGTAGTTCTCATGTGATCTTCTGTGATCTTGTAGTTCTTCTGTGATCTTGTAGTTCTCCTGTGATCTTGTAGTTCTCCTGTGATCTTGTAGTTCTCATGTGATCTTCTGATATCTTGTAGTTCTTC
Organism: Labrus mixtus; assembly: GCF_963584025.1. Classification (NCBI taxonomy): domain Eukaryota; kingdom Metazoa; phylum Chordata; class Actinopteri; order Labriformes; family Labridae; genus Labrus; species Labrus mixtus. The sequence goes on along the minus strand of NC_083621.1, from coordinate 30,328,107 downwards.
TGTGATCTTGTAGTTCTCACGTGGTCTTCTGTGATATTGTAGTTCTTCTGTGATCTTGTAGTTCTCATGTTATGTTGTAGTTCTCTTGTGATCTTGTAGTTCTGCTGTGATATTGTAGTTCTCATGTGATCTTGTAGTTCTCCTGTGATCTTGTAGTTCTCATGTGATTTCCTGTGATCTTGTAGTTCTCCTGTGATCTTGTAGTTCTCCTGTGATCTTGTAGTTATCTTGTGATCTTGTAGTTCTCCTGTCATCTTGTAGTTCTCCTTTGATCTTGTAGTTCTTCTGTGATCTTGTAGTTCTCATGTGATCTTCTGTGATCTTGTAGTTCTTCTGTGATCTTGTAGTTCTCCTGTGATCTTGTAGTTCTCCTGTGATCTTGTAGTTCTCATGTGATCTTCTGATATCTTGTAGTTCTTCTGTGATATTGTAGTTCTTCTGTGATCTTGTAGTTCTCATGTTATGTTGTAGTTCTCTTGTGATCTTGTAGTTCTGCTGTGATATTGTAGTTCTCATGTGATCTTGTAGTTCTCCTGAGATCTTGTAGTTCTCATGTGATCTTGTAATCCTCCTGTGATCTTGTAGTTCTCACGTGATCTTGTAGTTCTCCTGTGATCTTGTAATTCTCCTGTGATCTTGTAGTTCTCTTGTGATCTTGTAGTTCTGCTGTGATATTGTAGTTCTCATGTGATCTTGTAGTTCTCCTGTGATCTTGTAGTTCTCCTGTGATCTTGTAGTTCTCATGTGATCTTGTAGTTCTCCTGTGATCTTGTAGTTCTCACGTGATCTTGTAGTTATCTTGTGATCTTGTAGTTCTCCGGTGATCTTGTAGTTCTCCTGTGATCTTGTAGTTCTTGTGATCTTCTGTGATCTTGTAGTTCTTCTGTGATCTTGAAGTTCTCCTGTGATCTTGTAGTTCTCCTGTGATCTTGTAGTTATCTTGTGATCTTGTAGTTCTCCTGTGATCTTGTAGTTCTCCTGTGATCTTGTAGTTATCTTGTGATCTTGTAGTTCTCCTGTGATCTTGTAGTTCTCATGTGATCTTGTAATCCTCCTGTGATCTTGTAGTTCTCACGTGATCTTGTAGTTCTCCTGTGATCTTGTAGTTCTCCTGTGATCTTGTAGTTCTCCTGTGATCTTGTAGTTCTTGTGATCTTCTGTGATCTTGTAGTTCTTCTGTGATCTTGAAGTTCTCCTGTGATCTTGTAGTTCTCCTGTGATCTTGTAGTTCTCCTGTGATCTTGTAGTTATCTTGTGATCTTGTAGTTCTCCTGTGATCTTGTAGTTCTCCTGTGATCTTGTAGTTATCTTGTGATCTTGTAGTTCTCCTGTGATCTTGTAGTTCTCCTTTGATCTTGTAGTTCCCCTGTGATCTTGTAGTTCTCCTGAGATCTTGTTGTCCTCATGTGATCTTGTAGTTCTCCTGTGATCTTGTAGTTCTCATGTGATCTTGTAGTTCCCCTGTGATCTTGTAGTTCTCCTGTGATCTTGTAGTTCTTGTGATCTTCTGTGATCATGTAGTTCTTCTGTGATCTTGAAGTTCTCCTGTGATCTTGTAGTTCTCCTGTGATCTTGTAGTTCTACTGTGATCTTGTAGTTCCCCTGTGATCTTGTAGTTCTCCTGAGATCTTGTTGTTCTCATGTGATCTTGTAGTTCCCCTGTGATCTTGTAGTTCTCCTGTGATCTTGTAGTTATCTTGTGATCTTGTAGTTCTCCTGTGATCTTGTAGTTCTCCTTTGATCTTGTAGTTCCCCTGTGATCTTGTAGTTCTCCTGAGATCTTGTAGTTCTTCCTGTGATCTTGTAGTTCTTCCTGTGATCTTCTAGTTCTCCTGTGATCTTCTAGTTCTCATGTGATCTCCTGTGATCTTGAAGTTCTCCTGTGATCTTGTAGTTCTCTTGTGATCTTGTAGTTCTGCTGTGATATTGTAGTTCTCATGTGATCTTGTAGTTCTCCTGTGATCTTGTAGTTCTCATGTGATCTTGTAATCCTCCTGTGATCTTGTAGTTCTCACGTGATCTTGTAGTTCTCCTGTGATCTTGAAATTCTCCTGTGATCTTGTAGTTCTCCTGTGATCTTGTAGTTCTGCTGTGATATTGTAATTCTCATGTGATCTTGTAGTTCTCCTGTGATCTTGTAGTTCTCCTGTGATCTTGTAGTTCTCATGTGATCTTGTAGTTCTCCTGTGATCTTGTAGTTCTCACGTGATCTTGTAGTTCTCTTGTGATCTTGTAGTTCTCCGGTGATCAGGTAGTTGTCCTGTGATCTTGTAGTTCTTGTGATCTTCTGTGATCTTGTAGTTCTCCTGTGATCTTCTAGTTCTCCTTTGATTTTGTAGTTCCCCTGTGATCTTGTAGTTCTTCTGTGATCTTGTAGTTCTCCTGTGATCATGTAGTTCTCCTTTGATCTTGTAGTTCCCCTGTGATTTTGTAGTTCTTTTGTGATCTTCTAGTTCTCATGTGATCTCCTGTGATCTTGTAGTTCTGCTGTGATATTGTAGTTCTCATGTGATCTTGTAGTTCTCCTGTGATCTTCTAGTTCTCCTTTGATTTTGTAGTTCCCCTGTGATCTTGTAGTTCTTCTGTGATCTTGTAGTTCTCCTGAGATCTTGTACTTCTTCCTGTGATCCTGTAGTTCTCCTGTGATCTTTTAGTTCTTTTGTGATCTTCTAGTTCTCATGTGATCTCCTGTGATCTTGTAGTTCTGCTGTGATATTGTAGTTCTCATGTGATCTTGTAGTTCTCCTGTGATCTTGTAGTTCTCCTGTGATCTTGTAGTTCTTGTGATCTTCTGTGATCTTGTAGTTCTCCTGTGATCTTGTAGTTCTCATGTGATCTTCTGTGATCTTGTAGTTCTTCTGTGATCTTGAAGTTCTCCTGTAATCTTGTAGTTCTCATGTTATGTTGTAGTTCTCTTGTGATCTTGTAGTTCTGCTGTGATATTGTAGTTCTCCTGTGATCTTGTAATTCTCCTGTGATCTTGTAGTCCTCCTGTGATCTTGTAGTTCTCACGTGATCTTGTAGTTCTCCTGTGATCTTGTAGTTCTCCTGAGATCTTGTTGTCCTCATGTGATCTTGTAGTTCTCCTGTGATCTTGTAGTTCTCATGTGATCTTGTAGTTCCCCTGTGATCTTGTAGTTCTCATGTGATCTTGTAGTTCTTGTGATCTTCTGTGATCTTGTAGTTCTTCTGTGATCTTGAAGTTCTCCTGTGATCTTGTATTTCTGCTGTGATCTTGTAGTTCTCCTGTGATCTTGAAGTTCTCCTGTGATCTTGTATTTCTCCTGTGATCTTGTAGTTCTCCTGTGATCTTGTAGTTATCTTGTGATCTTGTAGTTCTCCTGTGATCTTCTAGTTCTCCTTTGATTTTGTAGTTCCCCTGTGATCTTGTAGTTCTTCTGTGATCTTGTAGTTCTCCTGTGATCTTGTAGTTCTCCTTTGATCTTGTAGTTCCCCTGTGATTTTGTAGTTCTCCTGAGATCTTGTACTTCTTCCTGTGATCTTGTAATTCTCCTGTGATCTTGTAGTTCTCCTGTGATCTTGTAGTTCTCACGTGATCTTGTAGTTCTCTTGTGATCTTGTAGTTCTCCTGTGATCTTGTAGTTCTCCTGTGATCTTGTAGTTCTTGTGATCTTCTGTGATCTTGTAGTTCTTCTGTTGTCTTGTAGTTCTCCTGTGATCTTGTAGTTCTCATGTGATCTTCTGTGATCTTGTAGTTCTTCTGTGATCTTGAAGTTCTCCTGTGATCTTGTAGTTCTCATGTTATGTTGTAGTTCTCTTGTGATCTTGTAGTTCTGCTGTGATATTGTAGTTCTCCTGTGATCTTGTAATTCTCCTGTGATCTTGTAGTTCTGCTGTGATATTGTAGTTCTCATGTGATCTTGTAGTTCTCCTGTGATCTTGTAGGTCTCACGTGATCATGTAGTTCTCCTGTGATCTTGTAGTTCTCCTGTGATCTTGTAGTTCTCCTGTGATCTTGTAGGTCTCACGTGATCTTGTAGTTCTCCTGTGATCTTGTAGTTCTCCTGTGATCTTGTAGTTCTCCTGTGATCTTGTAGTTCTTGTGATCTTCTGTGATCATGTAGTTCTTCTGTGATCTTGAAGTTCTCCTGTGATCTTGTAGTTCCCCTGTGATCTTGTAGTTCTCCTGAGATCTTGTTGTTCTCATGTGATCTTGTAGTTCCCCTGTGATCTTGTAGTTCTCATGTGATCTTGTAGTTCTCCTGTGATCTTGTAGTTCTCCTGTGATCTTGTAGTTCTCATGTGATCTTGTAGTTCTTGTGATCTTCTGTGATCTTGTAGTTCTTCTGTGATCTTGAAGTTCTCCTGTGATCTTGTAGTTCTCCTGTGATCTTGTAGTTATCTTGTGATCTTGTAGTTCTCCTGTGATCTTGTAGTTCTCCTGTGATCTTGTAGTTATCTTGTGATCTTGTAGTTCTCCTGTGATCTTGTAGTTCTCATGTGATCTTGTAATCCTCCTGTGATCTTGTAGTTCTCACGTGATCTTGTAGTTCTCCTGTGATCTTGTAGTTCTCCTGTGATCTTGTAGTTCTCCTGTGATCTTGTAGTTCTTGTGATCTTCTGTGATCTTGTAGTTCTTCTGTGATCTTGAAGTTCTCCTGTGATCTTGTAGTTCTCCTGTGATCTTGTAGTTCTCCTGTGATCTTGTAGTTATCTTGTGATCTTGTAGTTCTCCTGTGATCTTGTAGTTCTCCTGTGATCTTGTAGTTATCTTGTGATCTTGTAGTTCTCCTGTGATCTTGTAGTTCTCCTTTGATCTTGTAGTTCCCCTGTGATCTTGTAGTTCTCCTGAGATCTTGTTGTCCTCATGTGATCTTGTAGTTCTCCTGTGATCTTGTAGTTCTCATGTGATCTTGTAGTTCCCCTGTGATCTTGTAGTTCTCCTGTGATCTTGTAGTTCTTGTGATCTTCTGTGATCATGTAGTTCTTCTGTGATCTTGAAGTTCTCCTGTGATCTTGTAGTTCTCCTGTGATCTTGTAGTTCTACTGTGATCTTGTAGTTCCCCTGTGATCTTGTAGTTCTCCTGAGATCTTGTTGTTCTCATGTGATCTTGTAGTTCCCCTGTGATCTTGTAGTTCTCCTGTGATCTTGTAGTTATCTTGTGATCTTGTAGTTCTCCTGTGATCTTGTAGTTCTCCTTTGATCTTGTAGTTCCCCTGTGATCTTGTAGTTCTCCTGAGATCTTGTAGTTCTTCCTGTGATCTTGTAGTTCTTCCTGTGATCTTCTAGTTCTCCTGTGATCTTCTAGTTCTCATGTGATCTCCTGTGATCTTGAAGTTCTCCTGTGATCTTGTAGTTCTCTTGTGATCTTGTAGTTCTGCTGTGATATTGTAGTTCTCATGTGATCTTGTAGTTCTCCTGTGATCTTGTAGTTCTCATGTGATCTTGTAATCCTCCTGTGATCTTGTAGTTCTCACGTGATCTTGTAGTTCTCCTGTGATCTTGAAATTCTCCTGTGATCTTGTAGTTCTCCTGTGATCTTGTAGTTCTTGTGATCTTCTGTGATCATGTAGTTCTTCTGTGATCTTGAAGTTCTCCTGTGATCTTGTAGTTCTCCTGTGATCTTGTAGTTCTACTGTGATCTTGTAGTTCCCCTGTGATCTTGTAGTTCTCCTGAGATCTTGTTGTTCTCATGTGATCTTGTAGTTCCCCTGTGATCTTGTAGTTCTCATGTGATCTTGTAGTTCTCCTGTGATCTTGTAGTTCTCCTGTGATCTTGTAGTTCTCATGTGATCTTGTAGTTCTTGTGATCTTCTGTGATCTTGTAGTTCTTCTGTGATCTTGAAGTTCTCCTGTGATCTTGTAGTTCTCCTGTGATCTTGTAGTTATCTTGTGATCTTGTAGTTCTCCTGTGATCTTGTAGTTCTCCTGTGATCTTGTAGTTATCTTGTGATCTTGTAGTTCTCCTGTGATCTTGTAGTTCTCATGTGATCTTGTAATCCTCCTGTGATCTTGTAGTTCTCACGTGATCTTGTAGTTCTCCTGTGATCTTGTAGTTCTCCTGTGATCTTGTAGTTCTCCTGTGATCTTGTAGTTCTTGTGATCTTGAAGTTCTCCTGTGATCTTGTAGTTCTCCTGTGATCTTGTAGTTCTCCTGTGATCTTGTAGTTATCTTGTGATCTTGTAGTTCTCCTGTGATCTTGTAGTTCTCCTGTGATCTTGTAGTTATCTTGTGATCTTGTAGTTCTCCTGTGATCTTGTAGTTCTCCTTTGATCTTGTAGTTCCCCTGTGATCTTGTAGTTCTCCTGAGATCTTGTTGTCCTCATGTGATCTTGTAGTTCTCCTGTGATCTTGTAGTTCTCATGTGATCTTGTAGTTCCCCTGTGATCTTGTAGTTCTCCTGTGATCTTGTAGTTCTTGTGATCTTCTCTGATCATGTAGTTCTTCTGTGATCTTGAAGTTCTCCTGTGATCTTGTAGTTCTCCTGTGATCTTGTAGTTCTACTGTGATCTTGTAGTTCCCCTGTGATCTTGTAGTTCTCCTGAGATCTTGTTGTTCTCATGTGATCTTGTAGTTCCCCTGTGATCTTGTAGTTCTCCTGTGATCTTGTAGTTATCTTGTGATCTTGTAGTTCTCCTGTGATCTTGTAGTTCTCCTTTGATCTTGTAGTTCCCCTGTGATCTTGTAGTTATCCTGAGATCTTGTAGTTCTTCCTGTGATCTTGTAGTTCTTCCTGTGATCTTCTAGTTCTCCTGTGATCTTCTAGTTCTCATGTGATCTCCTGTGATCTTGAAGTTCTCCTGTGATCTTGTAGTTCTCTTGTGATCTTGTAGTTCTGCTGTGATATTGTAGTTCTCATGTGATCTTGTAGTTCTCCTGTGATCTTGTAGTTCTCATGTGATCTTGTAATCCTCCTGTGATCTTGTAGTTCTCACGTGATCTTGTAGTTCTCCTGTGATCTTGAAATTCTCCTGTGATCTTGTAGTTCTCCTGTGATCTTGTAGTTCTGCTGTGATATTGTAGTTCTCATGTGATCTTGTAGTTCTCCTGTGATCTTGTAGTTCTCCTGTGATCTTGTAGTTCTCATGTGATCTTGTAGTTCTCCTGTGATCTTGTAGTTCTCACGTGATCTTGTAGTTCTCTTGTGATCTTGTAGTTCTCCGGTGATCAGGTAGTTGTCCTGTGATCTTGTAGTTCTTGTGATCTTCTGTGATCTTGTAGTTCTCCTGTGATCTTCTAGTTCTCCTTTGATTTTGTAGTTCCCCTGTGATCTTGTAGTTCTTCTGTGATCTTGTAGTTCTCCTGTGATCATGTAGTTCTCCTTTGATCTTGTAGTTCCCCTGTGATTTTGTAGTTCTTTTGTGATCTTCTAGTTCTCATGTGATCTCCTGTGATCTTGTAGTTCTGCTGTGATATTGTAGTTCTCATGTGATCTTGTAGTTCTCCTGTGATCTTCTAGTTCTCCTTTGATTTTGTAGTTCCCCTGTGATCTTGTAGTTCTTCTGTGATCTTGTAGTTCTCCTGAGATCTTGTACTTCTTCCTGTGATCCTGTAGTTCTCCTGTGATCTTTTAGTTCTTTTGTGATCTTCTAGTTCTCATGTGATCTCCTGTGATCTTGTAGTTCTGCTGTGATATTGTAGTTCTCATGTGATCTTGTAGTTCTCCTGTGATCTTGTAGTTCTCCTGTGATCTTGTAGTTCTTGTGATCTTCTGTGATCTTGTAGTTCTCCTGTGATCTTGTAGTTCTCATGTGATCTTCTGTGATCTTGTAGTTCTTCTGTGATCTTGAAGTTCTCCTGTAATCTTGTAGTTCTCATGTTATGTTGTAGTTCTCTTGTGATCTTGTAGTTCTGCTGTGATATTGTAGTTCTCCTGTGATCTTGTAATTCTCCTGTGATCTTGTAGTCCTCCTGTGATCTTGTAGTTCTCACGTGATCTTGTAGTTCTCCTGTGATCTTGTAGTTCTCCTGAGATCTTGTTGTCCTCATGTGATCTTGTAGTTCTCCTGTGATCTTGTAGTTCTCATGTGATCTTGTAGTTCCCCTGTGATCTTGTAGTTCTCATGTGATCTTGTAGTTCTTGTGATCTTCTGTGATCTTGTAGTTCTTCTGTGATCTTGAAGTTCTCCTGTGATCTTGTATTTCTGCTGTGATCTTGTAGTTCTCCTGTGATCTTGAAGTTCTCCTGTGATCTTGTATTTCTCCTGTGATCTTGTAGTTCTCCTGTGATCTTGTAGTTATCTTGTGATCTTGTAGTTCTCCTGTGATCTTCTAGTTCTCCTTTGATTTTGTAGTTCCCCTGTGATCTTGTAGTTCTTCTGTGATCTTGTAGTTCTCCTGTGATCTTGTAGTTCTCCTTTGATCTTGTAGTTCCCCTGTGATTTTGTAGTTCTCCTGAGATCTTGTACTTCTTCCTGTGATCTTGTAATTCTCCTGTGATCTTGTAGTTCTCCTGTGATCTTGTAGTTCTCACGTGATCTTGTAGTTCTCTTGTGATCTTGTAGTTCTCCTGTGATCTTGTAGTTCTCCTGTGATCTTGTAGTTCTTGTGATCTTCTGTGATCTTGTAGTTCTTCTGTTATCTTGTAGTTCTCCTGTGATCTTGTAGTTCTCATGTGATCTTCTGTGATCTTGTAGTTCTTCTGTGATCTTGAAGTTCTCCTGTGATCTTGTAGTTCTCATGTTATGTTGTAGTTCTCTTGTGATCTTTTAGTTCTGCTGTGATATTGTAGTTCTCCTGTGATCTTGTAATTCTCCTGTGATCTTGTAGTTCTGCTGTGATATTGTAGTTCTCATGTGATCTTGTAGTTCTCCTGTGATCTTGTAGGTCTCACGTGATCATGTAGTTCTCCTGTGATCTTGTAGTTCTCCTGTGATCTTGTAGTTCTCCTGTGATCTTGTAGGTCTCACGTGATCTTGTAGTTCTCCTGTGATCTTGTAGTTCTCCTGTGATCTTGTAGTTCTCCTGTGATCTTGTAGTTCTTGTGATCTTCTGTGATCATGTAGTTCTTCTGTGATCTTGAAGTTCTCCTGTGATCTTGTAGTTCTCCTGTGATCTTGTAGTTCTACTGTGATCTTGTAGTTCCCCTGTGATCTTGTAGTTCTCCTGAGATCTTGTTGTTCTCATGTGATCTTGTAGTTCCCCTGTGATCTTGTAGTTCTCATGTGATCTTGTAGTTCTCCTGTGATCTTGTAGTTCTCCTGTGATCTTGTAGTTCTCATGTGATCTTGTAGTTCTTGTGATCTTCTGTGATCTTGTAGTTCTCCTGTGATCTTGTATTTCTCCTGTGATCTTGTAGTTCTCCTGTGATCTTGAAGTTCTCCTGTGATCTTGTATTTCTCCTGTGATCTTGTAGTTCTCCTGTGATCTTGTAGTTATCTTGTGATCTTGTAGTTCTCCTGTGATCTTCTAGTTCTCCTTTGATTTTGTAGTTCCCCTGTGATCTTGTAGTTCTCATGTGATCTTGTTGTTCTCCTGTGATCTTGTAGTTCTCATGTGATTTTGTAGTTCTTGTGATCTTCTGTGATCTTGTAGTTCTTCTGTGATCTTGAAGTTCTCCTGTGATCTTGTATTTCTCCTTTGATCTTGTAGTTCCCCTGTGATTTTCTAGTTCTCCTGAGATCTTGTACTTCTTCCTGTGATCTTGTAGTTCTCCTGTGATCTTTTAGTTCTCTTGTGATCTTCTAGTTCTCATGTGATCTCCTGTGATCTTGTAGTTCTCCTGTGATCTTGTAGTTCTCACGTGATCTTGTAGTTCTCTTGTGATCTTGTAGTTCTCCTGTGATCTTGTAGTTCTCCTGTGATTTTGTAGTTCTTGTGATCTTCTGTGATCTTGTAGTTCTTCTGTTATCTTGTAGTTCTCCTGTGATCTTGTAGTTCTCATGTGATCTTCTGTGATCTTGTAGTTCTTCTGTGATCTTGAAGTTCTCCTGTGATATTGTAGTTCTCATGTGATCTTGTAGTTCTCCTGTGATCTTGTAGTTCTCCTGTGATCTTGTAGTTCTTGTGATCTTCTGTGATCTTGTAGTTCTCCTGTGATCTTGTAGTTCTCATGTGATCTTCTGTGATCTTGTAGTTCTTCTGTGATCTTGAAGTTCTCCTGTAATCTTGTAGTTCTCATGTTATGTTGTAGTTCTCTTGTGATCTTGTAGTTCTGCTGTGATATTGTAGTTCTCCTGTGATCTTGTAATTCTCCTGTGATCTTGTAGTCCTCCTGTGATCTTGTAGTTCTCACGTGATCTTGTAGTTCTCCTGTGATCTTGTAGTTCTCCTGAGATCTTGTTGTCCTCATGTGATCTTGTAGTTCTCCTGTGATCTTGTAGTTCTCATGTGATCTTGTAGTTCCCCTGTGATCTTGTAGTTCTCATGTGATCTTGTAGTTCTTGTGATCTTCTGTGATCTTGTAGTTCTTCTGTGATCTTGAAGTTCTCCTGTGATCTTGTATTTCTGCTGTGATCTTGTAGTTCTCCTGTGATCTTGAAGTTCTCCTGTGATCTTGTATTTCTCCTGTGATCTTGTAGTTCTCCTGTGATCTTGTAGTTATCTTGTGATCTTGTAGTTCTCCTGTGATCTTCTAGTTCTCCTTTGATTTTGTAGTTCCCCTGTGATCTTGTAGTTCTTCTGTGATCTTGTAGTTCTCCTGTGATCTTGTAGTTCTCCTTTGATCTTGTAGTTCCCCTGTGATTTTGTAGTTCTCCTGAGATCTTGTACTTCTTCCTGTGATCTTGTAATTCTCCTGTGATCTTGTAGTTCTCCTGTGATCTTGTAGTTCTCACGTGATCTTGTAGTTCTCTTGTGATCTTGTAGTTCTCCTGTGATCTTGTAGTTCTCCTGTGATCTTGTAGTTCTTGTGATCTTCTGTGATCTTGTAGTTCTTCTGTTATCTTGTAGTTCTCCTGTGATCTTGTAGTTCTCATGTGATCTTCTGTGATCTTGTAGTTCTTCTGTGATCTTGAAGTTCTCCTGTGATCTTGTAGTTCTCATGTTATGTTGTAGTTCTCTTGTGATCTTGTAGTTCTGCTGTGATATTGTAGTTCTCCTGTGATCTTGTAATTCTCCTGTGATCTTGTAGTTCTGCTGTGATATTGTAGTTCTCATGTGATCTTGTAGTTCTCCTGTGATCTTGTAGGTCTCACGTGATCATGTAGTTCTCCTGTGATCTTGTAGTTCTCCTGTGATCTTGTAGTTCTCCTGTGATCTTGTAGGTCTCACGTGATCTTGTAGTTCTCCTGTGATCTTGTAGTTCTCCTGTGATCTTGTAGTTCTCCTGTGATCTTGTAGTTCTTGTGATCTTCTGTGATCATGTAGTTCTTCTGTGATCTTGAAGTTCTCCTGTGATCTTGTAGTTCTCCTGTGATCTTGTAGTTCTACTGTGATCTTGTAGTTCCCCTGTGATCTTGTAGTTCTCCTGTGATCTTGTTGTTCTCATGTGATCTTGTAGTTCCCCTGTGATCTTGTAGTTCTCATGTGATCTTGTAGTTCTCCTGTGATCTTGTAGTTCTCCTGTGATCTTGTAGTTCTCATGTGATCTTGTAGTTCTTGTGATCTTCTGTGATCTTGTAGTTCTCCTGTGATCTTGTATTTCTCCTGTGATCTTGTAGTTCTCCTGTGATCTTGAAGTTCTCCTGTGATCTTGTATTTCTCCTGTGATCTTGTAGTTCTCCTGTGATCTTGTAGTTATCTTGTGATCTTGTAGTTCTCCTGTGATCTTCTAGTTCTCCTTTGATTTTGTAGTTCCCCTGTGATCTTGTAGTTCTCATGTGATCTTGTTGTTCTCCTGTGATCTTGTAGTTCTCATGTGATTTTGTAGTTCTTGTGATCTTCTGTGATCTTGTAGTTCTTCTGTGATCTTGAAGTTCTCCTGTGATCTTGTATTTCTCCTTTGATCTTGTAGTTCCCCTGTGATTTTCTAGTTCTCCTGAGATCTTGTACTTCTTCCTGTGATCTTGTAGTTCTCCTGTGATCTTTTAGTTCTCTTGTGATCTTCTAGTTCTCATGTGATCTCCTGTGATCTTGTAGTTCTCCTGTGATCTTGTAGTTCTCACGTGATCTTGTAGTTCTCTTGTGATCTTGTAGTTCTCCTGTGATCTTGTAGTTCTCCTGTGATTTTGTAGTTCTTGTGATCTTCTGTGATCTTGTAGTTCTTCTGTTATCTTGTAGTTCTCCTGTGATCTTGTAGTTCTCATGTGATCTTCTGTGATCTTGTAGTTCTTCTGTGATCTTGAAGTTCTCCTGTGATCTTGTAGTTCTCATGTTATGTTGTAGTTCTCTTGTGATCTTGTAGTTCTGCTGTGATATTGTAGTTCTCCTGTGATCTTGTAATTCTCCTGTGATCTTGTAGTTCTCTTGTGATCTTGTAGTTCTGCTGTGATATTGTAGTTCTCATGTGATCTTGTAGTTCTCCTGTTATCTTGTAGTTCTCAAGTGATCTTGTAGTTCTCCTGTGATCATGTAGTTCTTCTGTGATCTTGTAGTTCTCCTGAGATCTTGTTGTTCTTCCTGTGATCTTGCAGTTCTCCTGTGATCTTTTAGTTCTCCTGTGATCTTCTAGTTCTCATGTGATCTCCTGTGATCTTGTAGTTCTTCTGTGATCTTGTAGTTCTCATGTGATCTTCTGTGATCTTGTAGTTCTTCTGTGATCTTGAAGTTCTCCTGTGATCTTGTAGTTCTCCTGTGATCTTGTAGTTCTCCTGTGATCTTGTAGTTATCTTGTGATCTTGTAGTTCTCCTGTGATCTTGTAGTTCTCCTGCGATCTTGTAATTATCTTGTGATCTTGAAGTTCTCCTGTGATCTTGTAGTTCTCCTGTGATCTTGTAGTTCTCCTGTGATCTTGTAGTTATCTTGTGATCTTGAAGTTCTCCTGTGATCTTGAAGTTCTTCTGTGATCTTGTAGTTCTCCTGTGATCTTGTAGTTATCTTGTGATCTTGTAGTTCTCCTGTGATCTTGTAGTTCTCCTTTGATTTTGTAGTTCCCCTGTGATCTTGTAGTTCTTCTGTGATCTTGTAGTTCTCCTGTGATCTTGTAGTTCTCCTTTGATCTTGTAGTTCCCCTGTGATCTTGTAGTTCTCCTGAGATCTTGTACTTCTTCCTGTGATCTTGTAGTTCTCCTGTGATCTTTTAGTTCTCCTGTGATCTTCTAGTTCTCATGTGATCTCCTGTGATCTTGTAGTTCTTCTGTGATCTTGTATTTCTCATGTGATCTTCTGTTATCTTGTAGTTCTTCTGTGATCTCGAAGTTCTCCTGTGATCTTGTAGTTCTCCTGTGATCTTGTAGTTATCTTGTGATCTTGAAGTTCTCCTGTGATCTTGTAGTTCTCCTGTGATCTTGTAGTTATCTTGTGATCTTGTAGTTCTCCTGTGATCTTCTAGTTCTGCTTTGATTTTGTAGTTCCCCTGTGATCTTGTAGTTCTTCTGTGATCTTATAGTTCTCCTGTGATCTTGTAGTTCTCATGTGATCTTCTGTGATCTCGTAGTTCTTCTGTGATCTTGTAGTTCTCCTGTGATCTTCTGTGATCTTGTAGTTCTTCTGTGATCTTCTGTGATCTCGTAGTTCTTCTGTGATCTTGTAGTTCTCCTGTGATCTTCTGTGATCTTGTAGTTATCTTGTGATCTTGTAGTTCTCCTGTGATCTTCTAGTTCTGCTTTGATTTTGTAGTTCCCCTGTGATCTTGTAGTTCTTCTGTGATCTTATAGTTCTCCTGTGATCTTGTAGTTCTCATGTGATCTTCTGTGATCTCGTAGTTCTTCTGTGATCTTGTAGTTCTCCTGTGATCTTCTGTGATCTTATAGTTCTTCTGTGATCTTGTAGTTCTCATGTTATGTTGTAGTTCTTCTGTGATCTTGTAGTTATATTGTGATCTTGTAGTTCTCCTGTGATCTTGTAGTTCTCCTGTGATCTTGTAGTACGAATGGGACTCCAGCACCCCCTGCAGGAACAGAAGCGGGACGTCACACAGGCTCCGTTCACTCATATATACAGTCTATGACACTGAGGTATGACGGGCGATCACAACCGGATCAGCTGCTCCTGACCTGTTGGATGACTTTCTGTCATGTTTGATATTCATGTCTGACGTATGCACTCACACAGCAGAGCCACGAGACGATTCCCCGACTTCAGGACTGTTTTCCTAGTTGTACCTGCACAAACTGGCAGAAAGCGTCCAAAATCACTGTGGCAACAGCAGCTATTTGATCTGCCTTCCCTCTCTGATCATGGAAGAAACGTTGGCAGGAAATATCTGAGAATTGTTGTGAGTAAGCTGCTAGTGTGCGAGTGTTTGTTGGTGACGCAGTGTGTGTGTGTGTGTGACGACCAAAACACACACAGATCTGATTTCATCCCCCGTCTCTTCTATTGATGGCGGTGAACGCTCCGTCCTGAGCTCTCAGGTCGTGCCCGACATGGGTCGCACAGTGGGAGCAGACATTCCTCTCTAAAGTTCTTGTCATGATAAAATCCATAAACCTGACGTTAAAAAGAAAAGTTACCGAGGGCATTAGAGCTGTTAAACTCGCTATGTTTGACTCCTGCAGCGATGTGCTAATTAAAGACAAAGAGGCGTGTGCACGAGCTGCGGAGTCCAACAGTGTTGATTTGTTTCTTTGACGAGCTGTCACCAGCTGAACTGCTCGGGGGTTTCACACTGGAAAAAAAAGAGCGCTCTGCTCCCGTTCTGGGTGAAGGCGTGATGCGCTCTCCTACACACTGTTGCTTTGCATTGTCTGCAGAGCTATTTGTAGCCGCCTACCTGAGAGGTAATGAGAGCTCACCGCTAATTAGAATGACAAAGTACGGCGACGCGCTGCTGAAGCACCTGCATCAACACATGAAAGACTTCAAAGGCTCCGGTGTCAACACAACATGAAGAAGAGCGAGGAGATGAATAATGCACGCACAAACACGTATATGCACGCACAAAAAGAGAAAGGATGTGAGTCAAGTTACACACACCAACCTCGAGGGAGCAGCCGCCATATTACAAGTCCGAGGAGAGAGAGAAAGAAAGCTACATTAATGCATCTTTCATGAGCTTGGCCCCCGTGGGCCCCCAGAGTCCCTCAGCAGGCCGGTCAGCCAGCCGGCACGCTGGCTGCCTCTCTGTGGACGCAGATCCCCCCGCCCCCGTTTGCCCCACAAAGCACATCTGGGGAGTGGGAGAGCTCACCTGATCAGATTACCCTCACAGCTCCGTGAAATACACACACCTATAATACACACCAGCTACAAAGACATCCAGGTATGAATGTATGTATGTGTGTGTGTGTGTGTGTGTGTCTTCATCAGTTCTCGGTTCGTCTTCCTCTAATGCTCCTGCTGACAGCACAAACGGCGCTCAGTTACTCGGCAGGTTTAAAGACCAGGAGAGGCTGGAAACGTTTGAATACTTCATGACAATCAAAGAAAGAACATTAGCTTTCATCAGTAACTCTCATATTTCAGATTTAAAGATATTTAAAGTGCTATAAGAAGACAGGAAAAGGTAAAGAAGACCGTTGAAACAAGCAGGAATGATAACCTCGATGGAGCAGTAAAGACCAGCGACCACTGAAGGAAGAATAACAACATGACAGGGATGAAATGAAACACCTGAGAAGCAATTAGAATGCAGATGGAAAGAGTCGGACAAAGAGGAGAAAAGTTCAGGAGGGGAAAGAATCAATCGACGGCTCCAGTGAACAACAACGTCTTGACTTTGATTTCAAAGCTGTGAAACCAATCAAGAAAAAGAAAAACACTGAACGCTTGAATTTGAATTTAAAAAAACATTTGATATAAATAGTCCCAGTAGTTCCAGTAGATGTCATCATTGAGCTCCAGCATGAAACCAAAACGCCACGCCTCCTCCAGAGACACACCTCCAACTCCCCTTCTCTTGCGTTCACACGAAGGAGTTATGAATTAGAATGCACCATCATTAAGCACAAGCGGAGGAGATTATTGACCTTTGCTTGAGCTGCAATCACCTGTGTGCTGCATTGTTGTGTTAGCATGCTAATGTTAGCGCTCTTTAGTTAGCTCGTAGCTTCACATTTCATGTAAACTGACACAGAATGAGTGTGATCTAAAAACTCTTACTAACATCCAAATAATCAGTGAGTATGTTCTTCTTCTTCTCTCTAGTCCTTGACTAAAACAGCTTTTATACACAAGGGGAGGAGCCGGCCGTCCCGTCCATGAAAACACGGCTCTGACAACAACACAGCCAGCGGGACTCAAGCTTCTCACTCATTGTAAGGTGACGTCCCTGATCGTGTCTTATACTCACATCCTCCTCGTTCGGTGTCTGATCGGGAATTAAACTCAAAATAAAAAACGTGCAGTAAAAAGGAACGAAGCAGTGCCGGACTGTTGCCATAGAGACAGATGTGTAGCTATTTTCTGTCATACATCATGCAAAGAGCGCAAACGGCGCCGTAGTGCTGTAATGCTGGAAACGTTCTCGTCTTCCTTTTTCTGTGAGACCTGTTGAAACAGAATCTCTTACAGGATAACTCATTCTCCGTTTTCTCTGCTGCCAATGCATGACTCTCTCTCTCTCCCTCTCCCTCTGTCTTCCAACAAACTAAGCTAACAATCAGACGTGGCGATCAGCTGAGCGAGCTGATGGTTTAAACTTTAAAGGAGGAGACAGAGAGTGGAAGTTTGGTTGTATGTTATTCAGGCTCTGGAGAGTTTTTGCTGTGTGTGTGTGAGTATATGAGTGTGTGTGTGTTTATGAGTGTGTGTGTGTGTGTGTGTGTGTGTGTGTGTGTGTGTGTTTATGAGTGTATGTGTGTGTGTGTGTGTGTGTGTGTGTGTATGAGTGTGTGTCTGTGTGTGTGTGTTCATGAGTGTATGTGTGTGTGTCTGTGTGTGTGTGTGTGTGTGTCTGTGTCTGTGTGTGTGTGTGTGTGTGTGTTTATGAGTGTATGTGTGTGTGTCTGTGTGTGTGTCTGTGTGTGTGTGTGTGTGTGTGTGTGTGTGTGTGTGTGTGTGTGTGTGTGTCGGCCACTAACAGCACAGTAACAACATGCTGCGTCTGTGTGTGGGAGTGATGTGTGACAGCTCATCAGACTGCTGATCATCAAACACGCTGAAAAAAACTCACCAGGAACTTTTTCTCTTTTCACACATTTTCCTGCCAGCTGCTCGACTTTTTCCTCCTGAGTGACGATAAGCAGCCAGCTCCTCCTCCAGCACCAGAGCTCCTGCAGCTGCTGAGGATCTACAAACGTTTGCTCTGCAGTGTCGCGAGGCGCCCATGCTCAGGGTGAGACGCTCTAAACCAAGACAGGAAAACAGGATCGTCTCAAATGTCTCAACTTCAACTGTCTTTACATTGGAACAACACCAAGCAGCAACCTCCAGAGATTAAAAATAAAGCCAGTGAGGAAGTGCAGAATCCTGCAGTTTTCCAGTGTCCACTAGAGGCTGGCATCAAAAGCACACAACCTCCGTTTCATAGCGCTTCTCACCAGCACTCATTGTTGCTAAGTTACAAAAGTTAACCTCTGCTTCCCTCGGTAATGTCAGTGAGGTGTTTTTTAGCTCCGTGTGTTCAATATTTACTTCAATTCAATGAAATCTCAGCAAGAAAACATGAAGACGATGGAAAGGAGTCGAGTCCTGACATCAGCAGCAGCTCTACACCTTGAAACTTTTCCCTCTAAAAGACGAGGCAGAATCTCCTCTGCCATTGTTGTTGAAAAACTGATATTAGAAGTCAGTCAATTTTGATTGGTCAGAAGTGACATTGGCGAGTGTGGCGCTGTTCAAAATGTTGAACTTCCTTCAACTGAGACAGGAGCGCTGAAAACGCTGAACTACGTTGGACCTGTATTGTTAAAGAGTGCCGTCCATGAACACAAGCCCTCACACAGTCTTTGACACTATCACAGCTTTCACACCTGCTGTCTAACAGGGATTGTCTCCCGCTGTGAGGTGCATGTGTGAACAACCAGGTCAGGAGAATATCTGGAGCAGTCCTCTTTAAATGACTTGGATATTTTCAGGAGTGTAAATGTGAAAACGGTTTATGAAGCACCTTAGCTAAAGAAGCTAACTTCAAGATAAGTTGACAAAGATCGTTTGTTTCACCTGTATTAATGTTTGATGTTGTTGTTGTTGTTTTTACACATGAACACAAAAATCAGGAGGAGGAGGTCGTCCGGAGCTGATAGAAACGACGGGCATGTTGTTGGGCTGATGTCCAGCGCTGTTCTTGGCGAGTCTGAAGTGAGAAACTCGGCTTCTTTATGGACAAATTTTACCTTTAGATTTCACACTTTTCCAAACCCAGAGAGGTTCCAGATCAGAATGTTTTTAAAAACTGGTGTCCTGGCAACAGGGAATCAGACGATCAGATGAACAGTCGTCCTCGAGTGTGAACGTTTGCTGCTCAGGCTCAGCATGCTGACAGGTTTACAGATGTAGCGTCAGACACATGCACGCCGCGCTATGGTTAAATTCATACACAGAGTTTAAATGTAGATACAGAAACAGCAGACGTGTGTGAGGATGTCTTTGTGCAGCATGTTCAGCTGCTGCTATCGTCTTTGGACTCAAAACACTGGATGTGTCTGCTGCTTCTCCTTCACTGTGGAGACAAACCTTCAACATCCAGACCTGCCTGCATCACCCGGGTCGTCCACACGTCAGTTTTGATGTTCGATCAAAGAGTTTTTTTTTACCTTATCAAAGTGCTGTCACTGTTAAGAGCTTCCAAAGGTGTGTGTGTGCGTGTGTGTGAGTGTGAGTGTTTGAGTGTGTGTGTGAGTGTGTGTGTGTGTGTGTGTTCTTGTAGAAACTCTCCTTTGACAGAGGTGAGCGTCTGATCAGGACATCTTGTTTCTTTTTTCTGATTTTGGGCGACCATTTGAAAAGAATATGTCTCAGAGACGATGATTCACGTCCCATGGACCTCTTTTTTTTAACCTTTATTTAACAAGGTTGGTCCCATTGAGATTAAAAACCTCTTTTTCCAGGGAGACCCAGCCAAGACAGGCAGCAGCAAAAACACAAAGTTACAGACGGAAAAATAAAGAGATACGGAGTCCAATTTACAAAGCACAACATTTTGGATTAAAATAGAACCATCTATGAGTCATATCTGGGAATCAGTTGTTCAAACAGTTGAGCTAAAACATCGACATCCTATAGAATCTGCTTTCATGTCTTTCATTTTAGATTTAAGAACATTTAAGGACACCAGCTCTTGAGCTTTAATTTCTTTGAATTTGGGGGAGGGGGGTCACGATGCGTTTCATATTAACGGTTCGGTCTTCTCGCAGGGCGGCTCTGGCTCAGTTGGTAGAGGCGGTCGTCTCTCAACAGGAAGGTCGGTGGTTTAATCCTGTACTACGGTGGCTGGGAAGTGCAAAATGAAATAACAAGATGTGAAACATTTTTACAAGCACTGAGACAAATTTACAAGTGACAGAATCTTTACGTAAAGGGAATGTACCAAAATGCAGGAAGTGGCCCTAAACTGATTGGGTGAGGGGTCATTTTCTTTGTTTCAGCAGAAAGCCTTGGCGGATAATTTAATTCAAATTAATACATTTTCTGTCACCACAAACTCCGTATCAATGTCCGCTAAGTCTTTCCGCAAAAACAAACAAAATGACCCCTCACCTAATCACTTCACTAGGTCACTAGGATTTGGTGTATTCCCTTTTGTCTCAGAGTTTGTAAAATTGTTTCTTTACTCAGCAGCCTCTACCATCAGTGTAGACATGTATATGAATGGATGAGTTAATACTGATGGTCTCTTTACTCAGCAGCCTCTACCATCAGTGTGTGAATGTGTATGAATGGATGAGTTAATACTGATGGACTCTTTACTCAGCAGCCTCTACCATCAGTGTGTGAATGCGTATGAATGTCTGAGTTAATACTGATGGACTCTTTACTCAGCAGCCTCTACCATCAGCGTGTGAATGTGTATGAATGTCTGAGTTAATACTGATGGACTCTACTCAGTGACCTGCGGCGTTAAAGCGCTTTGAGGAGTCAGAAGAATTATTAACACCGTCGATCTGTGGCGGGACAGCAGAACGTTACTGTGTATGATTGGCCAATCACAGTGTTTCCCCTACCATTAGGCCCACCCCCCCGCACCCCTTGAAAAAAAAAAATAATAATAATAATAATTTTTTCTTTTTAGATTCATTTTTGGGCTTTTTGTGCCTTTATTGTAGAAAAGGGTAGTGGATAGTCGGAAATCAGGGAAAGAAGTCATTTAAGGATACCTTTCCTTTAAAAGTAAAGTAAATAAAATTTGACAAATGGAGTGATAATTTTATGTTTTCGGTTTGTTTGGTATCAGAACTACACGCGCCTGATTCAGTGAGGCGGCGGGCGAGTTCAGAGAAGTGGACGAGGTTGCTGAGTTTAAAGGATGCACGAGAATATAGGCCCAGACTCAAACTTTGAATTAGAAATGAAGGGATATGTATGGTGTTGGTCTCCTGCTGTTGACGCTGATGGATGGTTGCTCTGCAAGCGTGGGCTTCCTTCAAAGCAGCTCGCTGCCGTTACACACAAACAGAATGCTAAAAACTCCCAGTGGACCCTGGTTGACATTTATTTAACCACACTCTGCGGTGCATCACAGACAACAGTAATTAAATCCAGGCCAGTTAATTTCTCCCAACATATATTATCAGGCTGCCATAATTTCCTGCCAATTAGCTCGTTTTGGGAGTCTGAGGAGACGTTATCGGCGCGGTAAACAAACCTCTAACGGCCTCAGAGTGAGTGAGGATGATATCTGGGATGGCAGGGACACGTCTTCCTTCAAAGTGAGATGTAAATCAGACGCTCTGTGTGTGTGTGTGTGCTCCTCGTGTATCACCGTTAAATGTGATGAGATCCTCGCCTCTGTAACTTGTCATGGATTCTGTCGTACATGCACGAGACGTGTACATACATTTCCTCCTGCAGCGCTCTGACCATCAAGCTCCATGGGGTGACTGAGCTGAACAGAGCAGCGAGCAGCACCTGAGCAGAGCAGCGAGCAGCACCTGAGCAGAGCAGCGTACTACGGTGAGCGTATTGTAGAATTTCTTGTTCTGTTCTCCTCTGCACTGTGTTACTGTGTACCTACTCTTAGCTTAGCTTAGCAGTTAGCTTTACAATGGCTTCTTTTTCTGTCTCTCCCTCTCCTGCTCTCTCCTGCTCTACGTGTCAGATGTTAAGTTACTCCTCATCCTCCTTTAGTGATAATGATACTTGTAAGAAATGTAGTTTATTTTTAGCTTTGGAGGCGAGGGTGTCTGAGTTAGAGAGACGGCTCCGCACCATTGAGTCAGAGTCATCGTATGCAGCAGTAGTTAGCCAGCCACCTGTAGCCGGTGCGGGCCAACATAGCTTGGCTCCCCCCCTGGTAGCTCCCGAGCAGCCGGGAGGCAGTGGCTGGGTTACTGTCCGAGGGAAGCATAGTCGAAAATCGAAGCACACGGTTCCCCACCAACCACTTCACGTTTCAAACAAATTTTCCCCACTCAGCGACACACCCGCTGAGAATAAAACTCTGATTATTGGAGACTCCATAGTCCGAAATGTGAAGCTAGCGAAGTCAGCGGGCATAGTTGTATACCCGGGGCCAGAGCGGGCGACATCGCATCTCATTTAAAGTTGCTGACAAAGACTAAAGGTAGATTTGATACAATCGTAATTCATGTCGGCCCTAATGACTCCCGACTACGCCAGTCGGAAGTCACTAAGGTTAATGTGGAGTTGGTGTGTACTTTTGCTAAGACGATGTCGGACTCCGTAGTGTTCTCTGGTCCCCTCCCAAATCAGACCAGTGATGACATGTATAGCCGCATGTCATCACTCAACCGCTGGCTGTCGAGGTGGTGTCCAGCACACGATGTGGGCTTCATAGATAACTGGCAGTCTTTTTGGGGAAAACCTGGTCTGCTAGCTAGAGACGGCATCCATCCCACTTTGGACGGTGCAGCTCTATTATCTAGAAACATAGCAGAGGTTATTAGTCCAAAACCCTGACAACAACACAGAGTTCAGACCAGGAGGCAGAGCTGCAGTCTTACACATTTCTCTGCGCCTCCCTTAGATCTGTCTCCCAGTCACTATAGCTGTAATTCTGAATCGAACTGTAGTTATACTATAGGTACTGCGTCTGTCCCCCGGCCCAGACCCGTTTTTATAAGTCATCCAAACGGCGTGAATCGTCAGAATCTGATTAGAATCAAAACTACGAATACGATTTTGCTACAAGATCGGAAGATTCACTGTGGACTTTTGAACATTAGGTCCTTAGCATCCAAGTCTCTTTTAGTGAATGATCTGATATCAGATCAGCACATTGATTTACTTTTTTTGACTGAAACCTGGCTGTGTCGAGATGAATATGTTAGTTTGAATGAATCCACTCCTCCCAGTCATTTTAATACTCATATACCTCGAGACACCGGACGAGGTGGTGGAGTAGCAGCTATTTTTAATTCCAGTCTTTTAGTTAACCCTCGACCAAAGCTGAATTTTTCTTCTTTTGAAAGCCTTGTTCTTAGTCTTCCACATCCAGTCTCAAGAACCTTTCAGCCAGTTCTAGTTGTTGTAGTTTACCGCCCTCCTGGCCCATATTCTGAGTTTCTATCTGAATTTGCAGAATTTTTATCAGACTTAGTCCTTAGCAGTGATAGAATAATTGTTGTAGGTGACTTCAATATCCATGTGGATGTTGAAAATGATAGCCTGAGCACAGCTTTCATGTCACTATTAGACTCTATTGGTTTCACCCAGGGTGTAAACGAACCTACTCATCGTTTTAACCACACCCTGGATCTTGTTTTAGCTTATGGAATTGAAATCCATAACCTTACAGTTTTCCTAGAAAATCCTCTGCTATCAGACCATTTTTTTATTACATTTGATTTTGTCCTACTAGAATTACCTCTGCCTGGAAGAGGTGTGCTCTCTAGAAGTTTGTCGGATAGTGCTGTGGCTAGATTTAAGGAAGCTATTTCAGCTGTTTTTGATTCAGTACCGTGTTTCAACCCAGTTGGAAACTCTTACGATAGCTTTAGTCCCTCTCAGCTAGATCAGTTTGTTGATAGTGCAGTGGATTCGCTGAGAGTTACTCTGGATTCGATTGCTCCCCTGAAACAGAAGGTTGTCAAGCGGCGGAGAGTGACTCCATGGTCCAACTCAGAAACCTGTACTCTGAAACAATCATCACGGAATTTTGAAAGAATATGGCGTTCGACCAAAACGGTAGAATCTTGTTTTTTTCTGGCAGGATAGTCATAGAAGATATATGAAGGCTCTACGTCACGCCCGAGCTGCCTACTACTCCTCTCTAATCGAGGAAAACAAAGGCAATCCTAGACACCTTTTCAGCACTGTAGCCAGGCTGACAGAGAGTCATGGCTCCATTGAGCCTTGTATTCCTCTAGCCCTCAGCAGTAATGATTTCCTTAGCTTATTCAACAACAAAGTTCTAGACATCAGAGACAAAATTGGTAACCTCCTGCCCTTACCTGGTGCAGATACGTCTGATACGGCAGAGACAGTTCCAGGACCAGATATTAGTCTCGACTGTTTTTCTCCAATCGACCTTTCAGAGTTATATTCCATTTTTTCTGCGTCGAAACCGTCAACCTGTATTTTGGACCCAATCCCAACCAAGCTGTTTAAGGAAGTCTTTCCCTTAGTTAGCAACTCCATATTAGATATGATCAATATGTCTTTACTGGCAGGCTATGTACCACAGGCATTTAAAGTAGCGGTAATCAAACCTCTACTTAAAAAGCCTACTCTGGACTCAGGAACTCTGGCTAACTACAGGCCTATATCCAACCTTCCTTTTTTCTCGAAGATCCTGGAGAAGGTGGTAGCTAAACAGCTGTGTGACTTTCTCCATGACAACAGTTTATTTGAAGAGTTCCAGTCAGATTTAGAGTCCACCATAGCACTGAGACTGCACTAGTTAGAGTTACAAACAATCTACTTCTAGCCTCAGACAGGGGACTTCTGTCTGTGCTCGTCTTGTTAGATCTTAGTGCTGCTTTTGACACCATTGACCATCGGATCCTGTTGTACAGACTGGAGCATTTGCTTGGAATTACAGGGACTGCTTTAAGTTGGTTTGAATCCTACTTATCAGACCGATCTCAGTTTGTACATGTTAATGATGAGTCCTCTATGCACACTAAAGTTTGCCATGGAGTCCCACAAGGTTCAGTGCTTGGACCAATTCTTTTTACATTATATATGCTTCCTCTGGGAAATATTATGAGGAAACACTCCATACAGTTTCATTGTTATGCAGATGATACTTTATGTATCAATGAAGCCCGATGGCACCAGTCAGTTATGTCAGCTAGAAACGTGCCTTAAGGACGTTAGGACCTGGATGACCAGACATTTTTTGCTACTTAACTCAGACAAGACTGAAGTTATTGTGCTAGGCCCTAAGAACCTCAGAGAGACTTTTTCTAGTGATGTGACTGTCCTCAATGACATCAGCCTGGCATCTAGCACCACTGTTAGGAATCTAGGAGTTCTTTTTGATCAAGATATGTCTTTTAGCTCTCACATCAGTCAAGTTTCAAGAACAGCCTACTTTCACCTTCGTAATATATCCAAGATCAGGAATATCCTGTCGCAAAGTGATGCAGAAAAACTAGTTCATGCATTTGTTACCTCCAGACTGGATTATTGTAACTCTCTTTTGTCAGGGTGCTCTGGCAAATCTCTAAAGACTCTTCAACGGGTCCAGAATGCTGCAGCTCGTGTACTGACCAGAACCAGGAAATGGGACTCCTGTCCTGGCTTCTCTGCACTGGCTCCCTATACAGTCTAGAATAGAATTCAAGATCCTTCTTCTCACCTACAAAGCTCTAAATGGCCAGGCACCATCTTACCTGAAGGAGCTACTAGTGCCGTACTGTCCCTCGAGAGCGTTGCGGTCCCGGACTGCAGGCCTGCTGGTGGTACCTACAGTCTCCAAGTGTACTATGGGGGGTAAAGCCTTCAGTTATCGGGCTCCTCTCCTCTGGAACCGCCTTCCAGCCGGGGTCCGGGAGGCAGACACAGTCTGTATTTTTAAGAATAGACTTAAAACTTTCCTTTTTGATAAATCTTATAGTTAGGGCTGGTGCTGGTGTAGACCAGCTCTTAGTTATGCTGCTATAGGCTTAGACTACCGGGGCAACTGGCACCCTGAGCTCCTCTCTCTCTCTCTCTCTCTCTCTCTCTCTCTCTCTCTCTCTCTGCATATACAGTACATCATATTACTGCATGTATCTATCTATAAATCTCAGTCACTAACCACCTATTTCCTGGGAGCTCTTGAGCTCTCCTAGGCTCCTCAAGATCGTGGGTTGACGGCTTGCCAGAACAACCCCCACCCCACCACTACCCCCTCCCCACCGGATCGTGGGTTGGCGGCCTGCCAGAACAACCCCCCCACACCCCCTCCCCTCCCCACCGGATTGCTGATAGACGGCTTCCCTCCCCCCACCCCCTTGCTCTCTATCCCTCTTCCTGCATCTTATCCCATCTCTCCCCCTATCCCTTTCCAAGCCCGGCGCAGTCTAGGCCTGTGAAGGCTGTTTCGTCATGAGCCGGGGATCCGGCCGAAGATTTCTGCATTTTAATAAGGCAGTTTTTTCTTACCACTGTAACTTTTGCTGCTTTGCTAAAGTGCTCATGATGGATAGGCCGGATCTTTGTAACATAGCAATAAGTAAGGTCTTTTACCTGCTTTTTGTAACATAACAATAAGTAAGGTCTTTTACCTGCTTTTTGTAACATAACAATGAGTAAGGTCTTTTACCTGCTTCTTGTAAAGTGTCTCGAGATAACACTTGTTATGAGTTGACGCTATACAAATAAAAGTTGATTGATTGATTGAAGTTGAACATGCTCCTCCTCTCCTCTGGGTATCTGCGCAGGAACATTTCAAAGAGTTGGCCAGATATGAGGCGAGAATGTCTAAATTTCGATCGTTTTGAGATGAACAGGGCGGCGTCAGATACTCTAATCTCCTCAACTGGTTTGAGTCAATCAATCAACTCAATCAATCAACTTTTATTTGTATAGCGTCAACTCATAACAAGTGTTATCTCGAGACACTTTACAAGAAGCAGGTAAAATACCTTACTCATTGTCTGTTAACATTACAAAAGAGCAGGTAAAAGACCTTACTCATTGTTATGTTACAAAAAGCAGGTAAAGGACCTTACTTATTGCTATGTTACAAAGATCCGGCCTATCCATCATGAGCACTTTAGCAAAGCAGCAAAAGTTACAGTGGTAAGAAAAAACTGCCTTATTAAAAGGCAGAAATCTTCGGCCGGATCCCCGGCTCATGACGAAACAGTCTTCACAGGCCTAGACTGCGCCGGGCTTGGAAAGGGATAGGGGGAGAGATGGGATAAGATGCAGGAAGAGGGATAGAGAGCAAGGGGGTGGGGGGAGGTAGACCGTCCATCAGCAATCCGGTGGGGAGGGGAGGGGGTGTGGGGGGTTGTTCTGGCAGGCCGCCAACCCACGATCCGGTGGGGAGGGGGTAGTGGTGGGGTGGGGGTTGTTCTGGCAAGCCGTCAACCGATGATCTTGAGGAGCCTAGGGGAGCTCAAGAGCTCCCAGGAAAGTAGGTGGTTAGTGACTGAGATTTATAGATAGATACATGCAGTAATATGATGTACTGTATATGCAGAGAGAGAGAGAGAGAGAGAGAGAGAGGAGCTCAAGGTGCCAGTTCCCCCGGTAGTCTAAGCCTATAGCAGCATAACTAAGAGCTGGTCTACACCAGCACCAGCCCTAACTATAAGATTTATCAAAAAGGAAAGTTTTAAGTCTAATCTTAAAAATACAGACTGTGTCTGCCTCCCGGACCCCGGCTGGAAGGCGGTTCCAGAGGAGAGGAGCCCGATAACTGAAGGCTTTACCCCCCATAGTACACTTGGAGACTGTAGGTACCACCAGCAGGCCTGCACTCCGGGACCGCAACGCTCTCAAGGGACAGTACGGCACTAGTAGCTCCTTAAGATAAGATGGTGCCTGGCCATTTAGAGCTTTGTAGGTGAGAAGAAGGATCTTGAATTCTATTCTAGACTGTATAGGGAGCCAGTGCAGAGAAGCCAGGACAGGAGTAATGTGGTCCCATTTCCTGGTTCTGGTCAGTACACGAGCTGCAGCATTCTGGACCCGTTGAAGAGTCTTTAGAGATTTGCCAGAGCACCCTGACAAAAGAGAGTTACAATAATCCAGTCTGGAGGTAACAAATGCATGAACTAGTTTTTCTGCATCACTTTGCGACAGGATATTCCTGATCTTGGATATATTACGAAGGTGAAAGTAGGCTGTTCTTGAAACTTGACTGATGTGAGAGCTAAAAGACATATCTTGATCAAAAATAACTCCTAGATTCCTAACAGTGGTGCTAGATGCCAGGCTGATGTCATTAAGGACAGTCACATCACTAGAAAAAGTCTCTCTGAGGTTCTTAGGGCCTAGCACAATAACTTCAGTCTTGTCTGAGTTAAGTAGCAAAAAATTTCTGGTCATCCAGGTCCTAACGTCCTTAAGGCATGTTTCTAGCTGACATAACTGACTGGTACCATCGGGCTTCATTGATACATAAAGCTGAGTATCATCTGCATAACAATGAAACTGTATGGACTGTTTCCTCATAATATTTCCCAGAGGAAGCATATATAATGTAAAGAGAATTGGTCCAAGCACTGAACCTTGTGGGACTCCATGGCAAACTTTAGTGTGCATAGAGGACTCATCATTAACATGTACAAACTGAGATCGGTCTGATAAGTAGGATTCAAACCAACTTAAAGCAGTCCCTGTAATTCCAAGCAAATGCTCCAGTCTGTACAACAGGATCCGATGGTCAATGGTGTCAAAAGCAGCACTAAGATCTAACAAGACGAGCACAGACAGAAGTCCCCTGTCTGAGGCTAGAAGTAGATCGTTTGTAACTCTAACTAGTGCAGTCTCAGTGCTATGGTGGACTCTAAATCCTGACTGGAACTCTTCAAATAAACTGTTGTCATGGAGAAAGTCACACAGCTGTTTAGCTACCACCTTCTCCAGGATCTTCGAGATAAAAGGAAGGTTGGATATAGGTCTGTAGTTAGCCAGAGTTCCTGAGTCCAGAGTAGGCTTTTTAAGTAGAGGTTTGATTACCGCTACTTTAAATGTCTGTGGTACATAGCCTGCCAGTAAAGACATATTGATCATATCTAATATGGAGTTGCTAACTAAGGGAAAGACTTCCTTAAACAGCTTGGTTGGGATTGGGTCCAAAATACAGGTTGACGGTTTCGATGCAGAAAAAATGGAATGTAGCTCTGAAAGGTCGATTGGAGAAAAACAGTCGAGACTAATATCTGGTCCTGGAACTGTCTCTGCCGTAACAGACGTATCTGCACCAGGTAAGGGCAGGAGGTTACCAATTTTGTCTCTGATGTCTAGAACTTTGTTGTTGAAAAAGCTAAGGAAATCATTACTGCTGAGGGCTAGAGGAATACAAGGCTCAATGGAGCCATGACTCTCTGTCAGCCTGGCTACAGTGCTGAAAAGGTATCTAGGATTGCCTTTGTTTTCCTCGATTAGAGAGGAGTAGTAGGCAGCTCGGGCGTGACGTAGAGCCTTCATATATCTTCTATGACTATCCTGCCAGAAAAAACGAGATTCTACCGTTTTGGTCGAACGCCATATTCTTTCAAAATTCCGTGATGATTGTTTCAGAGTACGGGTTTCTGAGTTGAACCATGGAGCCACTCTCCGCCGCTTGACAACCTTCTGTTTCAGGGGAGCAATCGAATCCAGAGTAACTCTCAGTGAATCCACTGCACTATCAACAAACTGATCTAGCTGAGAGGGACTAAAGCTATCGTAAGAGTTTCCAACTGGGTTGAAACACGGTACTGAATCAAAAACAGCTGAAATAGCTTCCTTAAATCTAGCCACAGCACTATCCGACAAACTTCTAGAAAGCACACCTCTTCCAGGCAGAGGTAATTCTAGTAGGACAAAATCAAATGTAATAAAAAAATGGTCTGATAGCAGAGGATTTTCTAGGAAAACTGTAAGGTTATGGATTTCAATTCCATAAGCTAAAACAAGATCCAGGGTGTGGTTAAAATGATGAGTAGGTTCGTTTACACCCTGGGTGAAACCAATAGAGTCTAATAGTGACATGAAAGCTGTGCTCAGGCTATCATTTTCAACATCCACATGGATATTGAAGTCACCTACAACAATTATTCTATCATTGCTAAGGACTAAGTCTGATAAAAATTCTGCAAACTCAGATAAAAACTCAGAATATGGGCCAGGAGGGCGGTAAACTACAGCAACTAGAACTGGCTGAAAGGTTCTTGAGACTGGATGTGGAAGACTAAGAACAAGGCTTTCAAAAGAAGAAAAATTCAGCTTTGGTCGAGGGTTAACTAAAAGACTGGAATTAAAAATAGCTGCTACTCCACCACCTCGTCCGGTGTCTCGAGGTATATGAGTATTAAAATGACTGGGAGGAGTGGATTCATTCAAACTAACATATTCATCGTGACGTTTGAGTCAATCGTACCTTACTTCTTTTTTACCTGCTGTAATGCCACCTTCAGTCATACTAAAACAATAAACCAGCAGCTTCATCATAACCCTCGTGAATTTACCCCTCTGACTTGCCAATCAGAGAGCCCCCTCTCATAGCAACCATTGCCGGGCTACTTCCTGTTGGACATTCTTTCGCCTGCACGGGCCAATGCTCTGCAGGCTAGGATATCTTGAGGTCAGGATTAAAATCTTCATATTTATAGATTTTGTTGAGGCCTTGAAGATGGGTGCTGAAACACTGACCGAAGTCTATGTAATCCCCCTCACTCATCACTCCTGAGCTGTCAATCAGGCCGCACACATGACACAAAACACAATACACGAGCTGAGTGGACTGAACCCTTAAACAGTAGCGCACACGTTCACACACAAAGTTCAACACAGGGAAGTTGTGACGTGGTCCATGAAGCAGCAGGATGGACAACAGGGGAGCCCTCCGTATCAGCAAGGCAGCTGAAGGGGAAAGGCGGAGTCCAGGTCCAGGTCCCAGAGGGGTCGGAAAGCCAGATGCTGTGCAGAAACGCTCAGGAGCGGGCGCCACAACACACGCAGAGTCCCAGAACCACAGGTCAGTGTACAGATACACTCACACTGAAAGATCACCGCTCAGAAACGCCAAACAGCCCGGGAGACGAGCACACAGTTTCTACAAACGGGATCCAGACGTTATTTTTTAAAATAACAGCCTTCATTAAGATCTCATCTGTACAGATTTCTAGCATTTCCAAAAGCCAACTTATTATAAGAAATCTCTGGTTTTAGTCGGGCTCGGGCCCATAAATACAGCTCATGAGACGGGCTGGCCCAGAGAGAACGTGCACAGGATTGAGTCGGTTCAGTCCGGCTTTTGTTTTAATCCGCGCTCTAGTTTAGGTAACGACATCCAGAGAGTTTACTTTCTGACCTGCTGAGATCCATCCTGAGATCCACTGTCCCCTCCTCATCACTGAGGAGGGGACAGTGTCACTGAGCTCATCACATATAGACTGACGCTGAGGAGGGTCTATTCAAAGAGCTGAACAGATCAGGTACATCAGGGATCCTGTAAATGTCAGAGTGATACATTACTCAGCTCTGGTGCGTTGTTAACACTCGGCTGTGTTAGAAATGTCACACTGTGATTGTTCTCCTCTCCCTCGAGGATCCCGAGCTTCCTCAGAGACCAGAGATCTGACTCTTACTCTCTGCCACCAGCAGGAAGTGGAACTGAACGCTCGTTTCTGAAGACTTCTCCCAGTGCACACCTGGAGTTAGAGATGCAGACTGAAGCGTGATGTGGAGTTCAGGGACACACACGGATGGGCTGTTAAAATAAACTTTACTTTCATTTATTACAACAATGATGTTCGAGGGAGGAACCTGGAGCCTCGGTTTCCGGTGAGAATATTCTTTATTTTCTGATGGGGGAGTCGGACCAATTAAACAAACAATCCATATAAGATGTTCAGCAGCTTCCTTTCTCATGCTTATAAAGAGCTGATGTTGAAGTTAAGCAGTCCTCACTTTTAAAAACCAAACTTCTGCATCGAATCATCCAAAAAGTCATGCTCCCCGACATGAAGGCAGCCAGCAGATGCATTAGCAGGGAGCTATGCTAAGCCATCTCGGT